>NW_027279344.1:247500-290000 GCF_046629955.1 Centroberyx affinis
ATTTCTCTGTCTCTTATCTTTTTCGTAGTCAGCACCTTTCCCAATTGACATTAACACACTTGCTAGAAGCAATTATTTGACAAGTCACTTTGAAGATACAACATCTATCTAACCCAACCAAAATTCATTCATCTCCTCAAACCATTTTTTCAATCGAAGCATTTAATTATTATTGTTCACATATATGGATATTATTTTACTAGAAATACACTTGCAGTGAAAAAGCCTGGCAACGACCCATTTTTCTGTCTCAAGTTGAACTCAGTGTTCACTGAGTCAGACTATAAAGTGTGCCCGTTGGGTTTAGATTGGCAGCGGCACACAGCTGATTTTAGAACGATAGAGATATGGAATTACTCAAAAGCCCAGGCTAGAGGTGAGAGTTATTGTTGGAAGGTTTGATTGATTGGATGTTTTATAGGAAGTAACCCTCTATTGGCTGACCATGGTCCTTTATTCTCTGTGATATGATTGGTTCCATTCCAGAACGGCGGTATTTTGCAACCAGTAAAATGCCACAGAATAATAGAAACACTTCATCAACATACGAATATGCTCAAGGCCACAAGCACATTTACAGGCGTCTAGCCCCGAGTACAAGAGTGTAAACACTCACTCAGGTCGGACCTTTGTTGCCTTTCAGCATCTATAAGAGGCTTTGAGAGGGAGTGGGAGAGATGGAGAGAGAGGGACAGAGGTTGAGAAAGAGAGGGATGTATAGGGAGTGGGATGGCTGGTGAAAAAGAGGTAGAGGGGATAGATAGAGCGAGACAGAGGGGCGGTGGGAGGGAGAGGGGAAGGATGCCTTCCCTCTCCCAAATGGCCACGCTCGGCTGAGCCACATAATGCGTGCTCAACAGTATAAGTCTGCAAAGGGCCCGCATCCATAGATCATTGTGAAGTGGCATGTGACCTATAAAAAAAACGCCGGCTGCTCCCTCCATGTTCACTGTGTCAGCAGAAAAAAAACAGAACAACAAAACAGCGGGATCGCAATAAATTCACTCCCTCCTCTCTTCTCTCTCTCTCTTTCTCGTTCTTGATTCATTGCTCACTGCCTATGCCGCTCTTTCTCTTCCTTTTTGCCTGTCCTTCTCTCCATCTTCTTATAAAAATAGTTGCTGCCAGTCCACTTTCTCATTCTCCCTGTCATACTCCCTCCCCTCTCTGTGTCTCTCTCTCTCTCTCTCTCTCTCTCTCTCTCTGTCTGTCCTTCTCTCCCTCCTCTCTTTCCCCCCTGCATCAATGCTTTCCCTAAGCATAGTACTTTTTCTCACCCCCCTCTAAGCACTGAGGAGAAAATTACAAGGTCGCCTGTACATCCATGACAGGCCACGGCCGTCTCCTCATCCCTTCCGCTAATGATCATTAATTACATGTCATTAACTAACATGCCACGGGCTATTCTTCCACATTTGTCATCTGCAACCGACTTCACATTCTGAATTCACTCCAATTAATTAGATTATTCTACTCGGCCGCTGCTGTTTCTCTGACTCTTTTTCTTGATCTCTCTCGCAGTCCCCCCCAACACACGCACACGCCCACGCCCACGCCCACGCCCACACACACACACAGACACACACACACACACACACACACCCCTCGCTTTCTCTCTCTCCCTGCCCCTTTTGCTCTTTCTCCTTCTCATCCTTCACTTGAAAGGAACCCGTCTTCATCTTCTAAGTTCACATGTGACATTCTCCGTCTTCCTCGCTCACCCATCTTGATGCTGGCGACCCGTTTCTCTCTTTTGTTCTCCGTTGCATTTGACCAACCTTTGAATGGTGCCGTCTCCTGCGCTGGCCTTCTCCATCACTCCTCCTCCTGATTGCGAGGCTTAATCAGCGGCTGGCTGCAGATGATGATTCAGTCTAGGCCACATCCTCAGGAAGGGAAAGGCTAGTGGATTCATTAAGAACATCCAGACCATCCCCACCCCCCCCCTTCCCCCCCACGCTATCCACATATCCGCTATCCTGCTTGCTGGCTGGCTCGCTAATTAAATCTCCATACATGATACCACTTGCTAAAGGTCAGAATCCATCACAATATCATTATTCTGTGATTAAACAAGTGTCTCCCACTTCCTCCGCCGCACTCGGTCGGCTAGCCTCCGCCTGAAAACACGACTGAATTGGGTGCCTTCATTTTTTCCCCCCTCTTTTTTGTCTTTTGTCCTCTCGCTCTCGAAAATCTCTTTTGTGCTTACTTTCTCTCGCTTTTCCCTCTTCCTAATTCTCTGACTCCCTTGTTAAAAGGACTGCACAGTATTGAAAAAAATTATATTGCAATTCTTGTGCTGAATATTACCGTTGCAATATGAGCTATAAGACATGTAGACTTTTTTCACTCTTCGTGTTTTGCAGCCCTTGAATGAAAAACAATTTTGGGTGAAAAATAAGATGCTAATGCTTAGGAATCATCCCATTAAGAAATAATGAAAGATTTGCCAAATATACACAGTACCGGAAAACACTGGTTAGGAAGTTGTCTGAGATGCTTTTCTCTTTCCAGTTTTGATTGTTTTTTGTTTTTTTTTCAATTAATTGTTCAGCCCTACTTATTCAATATGCTTCTTCAGTTTCCTTATTCTGTCCCTACATCTTTATAACCCGCATCTTACTTCTCACTTTCTTGTACTTTCTCTTTTCCCTGGCTCTGTGTCAGTGGTTTAATTCTGAAATCCTCCTGCTGTTTCATTAGTTCCTAATTTGATTGTTTTCCCTATTCAACATTTGTTATGTGCTGTTGCTGCTCAGCTAGCTGTTGGCAGGTGGGAGCATCCATAAACATGAATTTAGAAAATACCACATGCTTATCAAAACCTGCCTCCTCGCATTGAAACCCGCCAACAGAACAAAACAAGCACATAGATTGACTTCTTTTTACGCAAGTATGCTTTTGAGAAGCATACTTGCTCTATAATTTGTTTGTGTATACTTACGCTCCAATATACACATGCAGACACCAATATATACACACATTTGCTGCCACTTTTTACCTCTTTCAATATGAATGCGCACTGACTCGCATTAAAATTCCCTGTTTTGCATCCTATAAACTGTATTGATCTGCCGAGATTGATGGCACATATCCCCGAGATAACATCACTGTCAGGCGTGGCATCAGCCCAGTGTGTGTGTGTGTGTGTGTGTGTGTGTTTGTGTGTGTGTGTGTGTATGTGTGTGTGTGTGTGTGTGTGTGTGTGTGTGTGTGTGTGTGTGTGTGTGTGTGTGTGTGTGTGTGTGTGGGTGTGTGTGCACATGCTCTCTCTCCCCGCTCTCTTCAGTCCTAATCATTGTGACTGGTTTTTGGAACAGTCCCCAGGGCGCCATACAAAGGGGAGTTAAATCTACTTGGTGACAGCTCTTTTACTCCACGTCGACACTCGCGCATTCATGCTGAATTTTGAGCGCGATTCAGTCGGAGCGGTGCAAAAATACTCTCTCTGTTGAAATGCCCTGCGGATGCCTTAACAATGCAGCAAAGAGCACCTAACCCCAGCAGCATGTTCACAAAGACTGCTGCTCTTACCAAGACAATGAACTGCTTATTTGATTTTAAAACGATATAAAACACAGAATTGAGTTTTGCCAGTTGTGGCTGAAATTAGATTTCTGCTTATCATGGAATAAAACACGTATCTGTTTGTGTATTTCCCCCACAAAACATGTTCTTCTGTTTGACTGTGTCTGAATGTGTGTGTTCTCCCCAGAGCATACTGTTTATGTCCACACATCACTTTCCCTTGTCCGGCATTCATCCTAACGCCACATGGAGCTGTCCAACATTACTTGCCCTTGGGCCAAACACTGGACTCCCCCGCTATAATCTCTAGCCTGACATTTCCACTGCTTCTCATGCTCCCAGCAATTTATTGTAGATTTCCACTCAGCAGTAACGGTGTGTGTGTTTGTGTGTGTGAAGATTTTTGAATGTATGAGTGTATATGTACTTGAATATGCAGCGTAGAATTGTCTGCAGCACACAACAGGCTTTTGAAGCTGAGGTTCCTCTCTCTCTGGCATTCTCTGTCTCTCTCTCTCTCTCTCTCTCTCTCTCTCTCTCTCTCTCTCTCTCTCTCTCTCTCTCTCTCTCTCTCTCTCTCTCCCCCTCTCTCTCTCTCTCTCTCTGAAACAGGCATCTAAAGGCAGAAGAGCCTATCAGAGGAATGTAACGGATGGATGGATATAGGGTTGGAGGGCTTCCAAAGATGGTCTCAGTGAGGAGAGGATGATGGGAAGAGATGATAAGGCAGGAGAGAAGAGAGGGGAAAAAGAAGGAGATGCAGACAGAGTGAGGGATAATCATCTATTAAGGCGGGACACAGGACAATTAGAAAGATGTGATGAGATGCTGTTGGGACTGAAGAACAGAAAGATGGAAAATAGAGGAGAAGCAAGCAGGGCTAGCCTAGTATTTTTAGTGGAGAGGGAGTTGTGTGTGTGCGCATGTGTGCACTGTACATCTGACAGTGTGTGTGTGTTCATCTCACTGCTTGTGTGCACGTCTGACCTTTGTGTGTGTGTGTGTGTGTGTGTTTACACTATAGTGTGTGTGATGGTGTGCTCAATCATGCGTTGATAGTGTGATGGAGGGCACCGTGGATCAGTGGTCAGACAGATGACATGTTGGCAACACTGTCAGCAACAGTCCAGCTGATACTACACGCACACACACACACACGCACACACACACACACACACACACACACAGTGAACAAATGAAGGGTAGTGTGTGAGTTAAACTTGGGGACACCAAGGATTTTGCTCAATGAATGATTGTATGAAATGTGATTTCTCAACTTTCCTCCGGTGTAAGCAGACAGATCAATCGTATACAGTTTCCTCTAAATAGCTCTTGGCAGCAGACTAGTAACATGTGCATAACTGGGTATAAGAAACATTTTGCTTTATTGAGAAGATCAGAACAATAAAGTTTCCAGTTTTATGGTTTGCCTTCAATATAATAGTAAAAAAAGATGGTTGCATTAAATGATTAGTGTTAACACGATAGATGGCATCCCCCTTCATCCTAGTCCAAACATTCCCCTGCATATCTTTATATACAGCTGTAATAGTGATTACCATTTTAGTAGATGCTATACTTTAACGTGACTCACTGTTGCGGCAGGAGTCATACAGCCAATGTTTTATTATAGTGAAATTGAATGTTGACATTATTTCTTACAATGAACACTGCAAACCCACTTAGTCGTAACATAAATTCTTTAGTGCCGCCAATCATCCTGGCAGGCCAGTCATTTAGCACAGTGGGGCTAGAAGAAAATACTGGATGCCTAAGTGGCTAATTATACAAAGAGAAGTCAGTGGGATATCCATTTTTTTTTCTCCATTTTTCAGTCTTTAACGGTTCTCTTTCTTTGTTCTATGGTAGTTTCCCCATATAATCATTAATAACTCAACAGTAAGACAAGCTAATCGTAAACAACAAATGTTACACGAAAACTAAAACAAGAATCTACATTCAAAAAAACTAATTTAAATGGAAGAATCTACATTCTGAATTGTATAGTGGAAAGAAAGGAATTAAAATAGAGCCACATGCAGTATAATAATGGCAATAAAAAGGACTGGCTAGAAGTGCTGGAAAATGGACTCATTGGAGCCTCTAACGGTTGAGCAGTGATATGAGGCAAAATGTCTCTGTGGTTTAATGTGTGTCATTAACTTCCTGAACTAGCAGCCAATGGAACGGGTCCTCTCGACAGTGCAAGCCCAGATTAGGCCATACATCAGAGAGTGTTAGAGAGCGGATCTCTTTCAGTCTCTACTAATCGCATTGAGCAACTCTCTCTCTCTCTCTCTCCCTCTCTTCTCTCTCTCTCTCTCTCTCTCTCTCTCTCTCTCTCTCTCTCTCTCTCTCTCTCTCTCTCTCTCTCTCTCTCCTCCGCTCTCTTCTCTCTCACTCTCTCTCCCTCTATTTCTCTCCCTCTCGCTCTCACTTTCATGCTCTCTCTCTCCCTCTCTCTCCCTCTCTCTCTCTCTCTCTCTCACTGCCCTCCCTCTCTTTCTCTCCACTCTGTATCTGCTGATCCCTCTGCACAGTCCAGAAGAGAGCTCTCTTTGTGCTGGTGCTGGCAGGCGGACAGAAGCAGAGAGATGGATATGGCTGAGAGTGACCTGATTCTGCCTCAGTGTCTGGCCTCTGTCCAAAATCAGAGCCTCTGCTCTCCTGTCCCGGTGTCTTCGGGGAGGAGCCCTCTGTCTTTCTCCTCTGCTGCTGCGCTGCGGGACTCTGGCCGCTGTACCTGCCAGACCTGGGCAAGAATCGAGTTGATTGTGGGTTCACCTATGAGTGGCTTGAGGCAGTGTTTGATTTATAAATCAAGCATTTCATGTGATTTCACACACATATTCAACTGTATACTACTAATGTTTTGTACACTGTCCAATATTTTGTTATATTGGCAGTGCCCAGGGAGAGAAGTTTGGAGAGAAAAACAAGATGACAAATTATCCTTAAGGTTTATATGTGGCCAATGTTTGCCAGTATTTAACAAAGACAAGTGGGAAAGCATTGGTCATTTGGACTTCGGCCAGAAATGTTTGAGATTTGGAGTGCAAACAAAAAAAGACACCATGCAAAAGCAGTAGTGAGAAATGGCAACCCACTGAGTTGGAGAATGCATTAATGAGATGGGGTGAGAGAGAGAAAGAGGAAAATAATAACATGTAAAAAGTTGTACAAGCAGTGAGAGAGCGGTGTCTGGCAGACTGCGTCAAGGGCTACATTGATATTACTTGGCCTTCTGACTGGAGATGGCTATGGCATTGCTGCTACAAATGTCCTGTTTTAGTGGTGGAATAATGAAAACATGAGTGCCTCCTGAAAGAGTTGACAAAGTCGATTTCATTAGATTGCGATATGCTGGGCTGTGATTGGCAAGCGGCAGAAATAGTGACAAGAGATGAGAGACACATACACACATTTTCACACATACATATGCAAAGACGCCCTCTTCTTTCACGTGCAACAAATTCACACTTTCAGAATTGACACTCTTCACACTTGCTCAGACATACACACACACATACACACACACACACACACACACACACACACACATACGTTCACAGAAACAGATCATGTGAAGTCCTCGCGTCTAACATTGAAAACCACTTTTACCTTTTTGGAAAAGGAATCAATCTCGAGAAATGGCTGCCAGTTTATTTGTTATCATTTGAGGAAGCTTTCACTCACCAAGCCCCCAAATACTATACACACACAAACACACACATACACACACACACACTTTCTGCGTGTGCGCACTTTTCTCATTTCCTCTCTGATAGCTCCTGTTAACCTTTGAACCCCCGGGTGATGAGGCTCCTTTGTAACTGATGGTAACAATGATGAAAATCAACTCCGCATTCTCTCTCATCACGGAGAGAGAGAGAGGGAGGATTTTTTTTCCTTTTTTCTCACTAAAAGATAGAATATGGATTGGGTGGGAGTGGAGGCATGGAAGACCGTGTTTTTTTTACTGGTGATTGGAGCAAATATAAGTGGAGCCCAGTGTTGGCAATTGTGTGTGTCAGGAAGGAAGAGGACAGGTCTTGATGATGCATTGTTGTCTCAGAGATAGGAGACAGGTCAGTAGGAAGAGTAACGCTAAAATCCAGAGTGATATTTCACTGTGATTTCACGGTGTGACCCTGGTTCTCAGCAGAGCGCCATTAGTCTACCAGCTAGCCACGGCGAGGCTTGTAGGACAGAGACTACATCCTGACAGCAACTCATTCTTAAAAGGTCAGGGGGAAAAAGGCAAGGAGAGAGGAGGGAATTGGAGGGAAAATGGTCTACTTGAGTGTGTTTTTTGATGTGGTTTTGTGTTGCACAAATATTCATCTGATTACCCTCTCTCTTTCTTATCTCCTCTCTCTCGCCTTCCTCCATCTTGTTCTACTACCCGTATGACACGATCTTGACCTAAATGCAGGTCGTCTCCATCGATCACTCATACCATTCCGTATAACCCCATGTTATAGCCTAAAGCTTAGCCTGGCCTAGACAAGCCATATTCCATTTGTCTAATGAAAGTAGACCCCCATATTTCCTCTGTGGCACAGTCCGAGGCTTTCTGATGATGATGGCCTTTAGTGAAAGGTTGTCAGGAGACACTCGGTGCTCGCAAGATTGATCAAGACCCCAGGGAGTGCACTTCCAGGAAGAAAAACTGAAAAAAAAAGACATGAAATAAAAGACCCCCCTGTCCACAGCAACCTCCCTCTAACTGCTCTAACCACTAGGTTTTATACACTAGTCTGGATCTGAAATGGTTGGATAGGTTTAAGCCAAATGGAAGCCAAGATGCTATCTTTTTGAAGCCTGGTGGTCTGGATTTGATCTGAAGGTATTTTTTTAAGGCTCAGAAGACTTGCCATGAACTAAATATTTGATTGTGCTTCCTGCAGCCAAATTTAAAAATATGCTTTGCCTGCCATGTTCCTATTTTGGCATTTAAAGTCAAGTCTGATTCCGATAAACCTCGTCTTTGGCTTATAATTGATTTATTTTTTATCACCCTGGTGTGTCCAATCATTCATAACAGACCAAGGCTGTTTATGATGAATTACAGGGGCTTTAGCAGCAACCTGTCACCTTCATTTGAACGTCCAAATCAGTCCACTGGGAATTGCTTTTCCTCAAATCATAACAGTAACAGGTGTGGATTTAGAAACCTCATAACCACTATCTGATCTAACCACCGACATTTGTTTTCTGTGGTGTTTTGTAAGAACACAAAGGCAGTGTCAACTGCCATGCCATTTCTCCTCACAATAACCCACCACATTGCTAAGCTATTAATCAATCAATGCCTGCTCCAGTCCTAAAGCCACTGTCTCAAATCCATCCATACATACAGAATAATGACCATTCCCCCGGCACCATTATTCTCTTATCAAAACCCATAAGTCATTCCGCTTTCCAGTGATGGGTATGAATATCCCCTTGGCTGGTTTAAAGCACATGCATGTAAACACAAAATGTAGAGACACACACAAATCATGAAGCACTCCCATCTTTATACAATCACAAAATCACGGCAGCATGTCCAAAGGAGAAAGCATAACAGATGAACCCCTTCAAGAGTTGTATTTTTCCCCATTCTCAGTCTATTTTTACACTTAGATGCATTGCGGTGATTTGCCTGAGAGCTGTGTGACGGGGCTGCACTCCGTTCTCTTTTTTATTTCACCCAGTTCACTTTGAATCATTTCACATTGAATATCCTGCTGCGCTGGCATTTCTGCAGTTGCCGCTTGCGTCGGGTGAATTGGTGGTGGTGGTGGTGGTGGTGGTGGTGGTGGGGGGGGTTTGTGCCTGACAGACTAGCCCCTGGCGCTATTACAGGGCTGGAGCTTGACTGCAGTCTTCTTCCATCTTCATCTCTTCTCTCTCTACGTTTTTCCACATTCGCCTTTTCTTGCATGTGCACACATACAGTATACGCTCACACACAGAAACTTTTCCCCTTTGTTGACCCCCACCCCCCATCCTGCCCCCTCCCTTACGCAAATACTCACAGACACACACACTCACACACAAACCATCGCTTCTTCTCCTTTTTAATCTCCATCTTCCGGTCATAAAGTCAGTTGTAGGCCTGTATCTGGAGGAGCATGCTAAATACCAGACTGTCTTCCAAACTTAACTCAACCCTTCCAGCTCTACTCACATTTATTCATCTCTTTGTAATGATGGAACTCATAGAGGCCTGGTCCAAGCAGTGCCCTTCACCTTAGAGCTGGAGCTGAAAACATTCCTAGTATTTGTGTGTGAAACTGAATCGGTTCGGAGACATTGATCCGCAGGAGCACCAAGTTCCCCCCTTCCTCACTCCTTCCAGTGTCTCTCTTGAACACACACATACTCAAACGCATGCTGACAGAAAGGCATGTGCACTGCCCACAGCACATGTACTACGTTTTCCCCTTCCATCCACAACAGCTGCACTAACCCCTCTTCTCCTCCACCGCAGCTCTTGACCATTGACGATGACTTCTGCGGCCTGGACATGAACGCGCCGCTGGGCGTGTCTGAGATGGTGCGCGGCAAGCCTCTCTTCTCCGACGCCGCCGACAAGATGACCTCTGTCATCGCCTACGTCTACAAGAACCACTCGCTGGTCTTCGTGGGCACAAAGAGCGGACGAGTCAAGAAGGTAAGGAGGCGCGCCGGGCAGGGATGAGGGGTGGAGGAGAGGAGAGATGGCTGAATGGATGAATGGATGCAGAGATTTGGTTTCTCCCTGTTAGAATGTGGAGCAAGCGCTGGGAATTGGGGATTGGTGGATTGGCGGAAGGGTAGTAGTAGTAAGGCAGATTGACTTTCAGGCAAACCAGCTGAGTTGGCTGTTTTTGCAGGAGGAAGAGGTGTTTGTGTGTGTGTGTGTGTGTGTGTGTGTGAGAGAGAGATAGAGAGAGAGAGAGAGAGAGAGAGAGAGAGAGGAGGAAGTGAATGTGTGTATTCCACTTTAGAGGGAATCTGTGTGTGTGTGTGTGTGTGTGTTTTGAGGTAGGGGGATCAGGAGAGCCCCTGAGGGGGTTTTATTCCTAGAGCCAAGCCTATCTGGTATCTCTCAACATCCTCCTGATCCACTGCACCATATATCACACATACACTCATCTATACAGAGCATTAGGAGTATCTGCTGTACTTTTCCTGCTGTTGGACTTGCATAAAATCCAGCGCCCTGGGGGGAGATTGTAGCGCACATCAGCATGTTGCAGAACTTGCGAGACAGCACAGATCAGCATGTTGCAAAATCGATTAGGCCAAGTTTCTTATCTGTTTCTCGAGGCATATTGAGGCATCAGTATAGGATGCAATACTGTACATCATTTATTGAATGAGTTACTGCATTATATATCAATACAAGAACATATCTGATTGACAAGTCTCATTCCTACTGTGTAATATTTATATAAATTGTTAGTTATTGTAGTCAGAGAAAAGGGTTTTGGATGCCCGGCTTTTAAACTGTTTAAAGCCTTTGGAATTCTTTTTCCAGCAGCAAGTGTCAGCCATAGCATTTGTGAACACCTTTGACCATAACACACCCCCAACCCCCAACCCCCCCACCCCCCAAAGCATGTCATACTCAGTGTGACAGCAAAGCCCTTGGCTAAACAAGATTTGTCCCCTCTGAGATAAACAGGGCTGGATAAGCCGGGTTTTGGCGTGTCGGGAGTTCCACCTTGGACTCCCCTCGTGTTCCTGTGTCCTCCCCAATCTGGGAGCCCTTTTCTGGACTAATGGGATGATGCACCGCTGCTAGGTGTGATGGAGGGGTGGTAGCTCGTGTGTATTTTACCTCTCTCTCCCTCTCATACATGCACACACACACACACACACATAGCTCGGCTGGCTAACGTACAGCAGGGCCATGACTGAGACTAATGCTGGGCCAACTAGGCCGGCGAGCCTCACAGGGCTGGGGAGAACAGCATTACACAGAGAGGAGGAGAGGAGAGGGATGGAGCGACTGAGGGATGGAATCAGACGGAGGGGTAGAGCGAGGTTGTGCTGGAGGGGAGAGGTGGGACAGAGATGTGATGTATTTCTGAAATGCGTGTCTGAGAGGGAGGGAGAGAGAGACAGAGTGTGAAAGAGTTAGCTCTGGATGGAGGGCTGGATGGAGGGAGGGAGGGAGGGAGAGGGACAGAGTGGAGGAAGTTGAACAGATGTGATGGAGGCCTAACACAGAACTAGCAGCTGATGGGTGGATGTGTAGATGTGTCATGTTTTCCTAATCCTCCCTGGGCTGGTTTGTTGATGAGATGCAGGGAGATCATTTCCCTCACATTGCTGTTGTCGTTGCTATTGTTCTGTACAGAAACAGCGTGGTATAGAACTTTTGTAATGCCTGCTGTTTATGTGTGATGATGAGTGAGAGGCAGGGGAATTTAATGAATGTGAGTGTGTTAAAGAGTGTTATAAGCCGTTTTCTGGGTTTTCAGAATATTGCTTATGCTCTGGGAAGTTAGAAATGACTTTTGTTCCTGGTTAAGTTCATGTTTTTCCTCATCCCCATCCCAGATTTCCCTCTCATAACCACAGTATTGGCACTTGAGAGAATCCTGTCTGCAGGATTTTGTCTTTGTTCTCACTCATACCCAAACTGAGCGACGATCAGACTGTGCACATACAGTATTAAGCAGGCACACAATGAAAACCCACAGGCAAACACCATCTTGGACAAAAGGTGATCAATACACCAACACAGATGTACCGTACATGCACACACTTAGCCCCATTACGTCCCCACTCTCCCCTCACACACACACAACTCCTCCGCCCCTGTCGTTATTGTATACCATTAGATGACATCAGAGGCAATAAAAGACAACAACAAGACAATAAAAGGTCCGAGCCTCAGCCCACCCTCCTTCATCAGTGACTTTATAACCCCCCGGCTAATGGATGTTGATTTATATACACTCCTCCACCTTACTCACTCCATCCCTCCCCCTCTCTTTCTCTCAACTCTTCTTCTCTCTCTCTCTCTCTTTCTCTCTCTCTCTCTTTCTGAGTGTTATTTATGGCCCTGTGACGAGCATGTCACCCAGGATAAATATTAGCATTATGGTAAAAGAGGGCGGAGGAGGCCTTTAATGCCGCAGTGTTAGGGCGAACTAAATGTTAGCGTTTACAGGCTGGTGTTTATGACATCATGAAGTTGTTTGGAGCTGGGCAGGAAGTTCAGTGAATTAAATTAAATTTGCTTGTGAAATTGTTTTATGTTATGGGGGTAGGATATAATTTTGGTAGTATAGGTTGAGGCCTGTCGACTTGTCTACACACACACACACACACACACACACACACACACACAGATACAAATGCGCACACACACAAGTACACACAGTCAAACAGATACACATTTACAGACACACATACATACTGTACACACAGACATTGACGTAGATAGACAGTGCTTAAACACCCCCCCACTCACACACACACACACACACACTCAAACAGACAAATACGCACTTTCAGTACTGAAACTCACACACAGACACACACACACACACACACTCAAACAGACAAATACGCACTTTCAGTATTGAAACTCACACACAGACAGCAAGCCTTGTCTCCGATGTCTCTCAGAGAGTGAGTGGCAGTGTTGTGTAAAGTCCACTCTGACACAGTCTGAGCTGAGTTTCATAACAGCGTCCTGTCAGCAGAAAGCAGGCAGTGCTGTGGAATCAGCAGAATGCTGTACATGCCGACAGCTACAGCCAGGCCAGGCCCTTCACTGTCCACCCAGGGCTTAAACCCCTCTCATCACATAGGGTTTATATGAGCTGTTCACCTCCATGCCTTTTTCTCACTCTTTTTATTCCATCTTCACCTTTCTCTAGCTCGCACCTATTGAATTGATAGGACATCTCTTCCTCTCTTCATCACACCTCCAACCTCTCTCCTTCCTCTTTGTCTTTCTCTCCTTATTTTTTTCCCCCTCCGCTCCCTTTCTCCACCTCTGTTTGCCCTCTCTTATAATTTCCCTTTCTTTCTTTCCCTCCATCTCTATCTCCCTCCCTCCCTGCCTCTCTCCCTGCCTCCCTCCTCCCGTCTATCTGTCCACGGCTGAGTGGAGTTGATGTGAGAGCTCTTTGATGGCTACCTCCCGCCATTGGAAGTGAATGGACCATATGGCTTCTATCAGCCTGTCTGTCGGTCAGTCAGTGTGTGTGTCGGTCCGCGGCTTAAGATGGATATGGAGATGTGAGGCTGATGGAGATTTAAGGCTGGGGCTGGGGAACGGTTTAAACCCATTACTGCAGGTCAGTGCACTGCAGCAGGTCAAGGAGAAAGACTTCACCCCCCCCTCCCCTTACCCCCCCACTGGCTACGGTTTAGTTTATGGTCATCTGGCCATGCTCCATATTAGCATAGGTAGTACACATCAGTATGGACACATATACATGAAGCACACACACACTGCACACAGTTGCATGTGCAAAGATGGGCACATATGCATGAATGGGTGAACGCTCACACTCAACCCACTCGCCCACCAACTCACACACACACACACACACTCTCCAGGACAAAGGCTGCCCAGATACCTCCATGGGGCCGTGGATGGAGAGGTGGACTAGGGGACGAGAGGGAGGGAGGTGGAGGGATGAAGGAGAGAGAGAAGAGAGGGGAGAGATGAGATTGAGGGCCACCTGCCGAGGTGCTAATGCATCTCCCCTCTGTCCGCCCCGATGGGGGAGCGCTGGCGCTCAATACAATGAGCAACTAACCTTGAACTGGACACACACACACACACACACAAAACACAAAAACACACACACACACACACACACGCAGGCACATAAATGAACAGGCAAAGCATGCAAAGGAAGTGAGGTTGAAGAAGCTCAGCATGAATGTTTTTGCATGTGTGTGTGTTTGTGTGTGTGTCCAGTGTTACCGGTTTGTACAAAGCACTGCTGAAGGTTGTCTGAAAGTGCAGGCGTGTGTGTGTGTGCTTTGTGTGTGGAGGAAAAAAAAATATTCCACTGAGCACACTCTCTAACCTTTCTGAGAGGATTTGTCAGTATTTGGCCAAAGGCTAAGAGCAGTGGTGGTGGGTAGCGACAATTCACTCACCTCTTAACTCTGCCACTGCTTTTCAACCTCTCCCACTCAGAGAGAGAGAGGAGGAGAGAAGAGGAAGCAAGACACATAGGGAGAGTTGGAGAGAAGAGGAGGCAAGGGAGAGATGTAGAAAGAGTGAGGGGGTAGAAAGGAGAAGCAAGAGAGACTGAGAGAGGAGACAGAAAGGAGAAAAAACATCAGCCAGTTTGCCAGGCAATTAGTTTGACGAAGGGGAGGAGAAAAGCTTGGTGAGAAATGGAGAAAGAGGGGGCTTTGTCATTTGAGGTTGTCAGGGGAGATGGCACGAGGGAGAAACGGGTCAATTTTGACGCTGAATGGTTAATGTTTGTTGTTGAGAAGGGAAAGGTCAAACTCTACTTTTGACTCTACCTCTGTCAATTTCTCTCTTTCATACTGTCTTTACCCCCCTCTCTCTCTGCCTATCTCATTACTCCTCTCTCAAGCTGCAGTAATCCCTTTTCTTTCAATACCTGTCTACTGCCCTCTCCATCACAAAGATGCTATATTGCTTTCATTTAATTCTTCCACTCACTTGTTTTCCTCGATTCTGTCACTCTTCTTTCTTACCTCTCTCTTCCAATGATTTTCCAAGACATCAAAAGTTATTGAAAAGCTTCAAAATGTTGGATTGTTAGAGTGGGAACTTGTATTTTCTTCTAGTGTATACAAAATTCATACCGAGGATATCATTTCAGCATGGTTGATTCTATTTGGAATAGCAGATGCCATAGACATTCCACAGAAAAGAATTTCACTCTGCTGAATTAATGAAATGTGCTTTCATCAAACAAAGGTATGGACAAAAATAATCTATCAGAGCCAGTATTGAATATAATAGAAGTATTGGAACTGCTGTAATAGGGAGGGTATGTGAGGATACTGTTTCCTAAATGAGATCTCAACCATTTCAAAAATGGGATGCCTCACAAAATGATTTCTGGTATGACACAAAATCTCATCATTTTGAACTGATTATGATCACAATTGGTTCATGTTGCATTTCTGTGGCATTCCCTGTCTGTTGGGAACTGAACCGGGGCAATGCTGCATTCTGGTTTCTCCACTGGGACAATAGATTATGGATGGATATACGTGTGTGTGTTTGTGTGTTTACTTGAAATATTTATTGCTCTGGACCAGTCCCATATGTTTGTGTGTTAGTTGTATCCTTTGTGCATGTGCGTGTGTGTGTGTGTGTGTGTCTATGATGGGTTGGTTAGGCCCAGATGCAGATTATTGAAATGGGCTGAGCTGAGCCGTGGTCAGTGGAGCAGAGGATTAACTGCTTAGAGCTAATGATGAAATATGCTGTAGGAAGGGCAGGCATCATGCACACACAGACTGCATGGTCTGCGTCTGTGTGTGTGCGTGTGTGTGTGTGTGTATTTGTGATGAGATGTGGACAGTGGCTTGTGGTTTATCCCCACCCCGCCCTTGTTATTCTATAAACACAATGCCCTCCCAACACGCACGCAACCACACACACACACACACACACACACACACACACACACACACACACACACACACACAGACACACAGACACACCTCACAACCAGTACCACCCTGCAGTAGCCCATTCATCCTGGGCAGTGGTCTAAACCCGTGCTGAATTCAGACAGTATTCCCAGAATGTCAGTGTTCCCATAATGTTGAGTATTCCTCAGCAGTCTTCCTAGTTGCCTTGGCACTGTGTGTGTGTGTGTGTGTGTGTGTGTGTGTGTGTGTGTGTGTGTGTGTGTGTGTTTCGCTACCAAACTGGCTAGCACAGCAGCACACACTGCAGCATGCTCAGTCGTGAGTTGCCATGGCAGCACAGGCTGCTCCACGCACACAGAGTGGAACGTATAGAAGGCATCGACGCAGGCAAGACACACACACACACACACAAACACACACATCAGAGGATATGTTGTGGTATGCTCAGTATTCGATTCCCATTACAGCTCACAATACTGTGTAAATAGTGTAGAAATTGTGCTGATACAATATGTAGTGAGTGTACAGTGGGATGATCTGATCCGATAATAGCAGGCTGGTGTTGCGAGAAGCTGCTGTCCACCTCAGAGCTGAAAGGTTGATGGAACACCACACGATATTAGTGTCTTAGTATTCTGGTCTCGGTGTATCAGCCACTGTCTGTTTCTCAAGCTCGCTGCTTATTGCACTCTCTCTATTTGTCGTAGAGGTAGAGATAGAAAGGCATGTCAAGGGGATATTCTCCTCCCTTTCTCCACCCTCCATCCCTCCATCGTTCCCGGCCCATTGTTTCTCCATACATCTCATTCTGGTAATTTGCTCGGTGCACAAGGTTTGCTTAGGCCTCCTTCCAAATTCCAATTTCTCCTCTAGATTTAGGTTTTGGTAAATAGTGTCTGTTTGTGTATGAGTCTGTGCATGTGTGTATGTGTGTGTGTGTGTGTGTTAGCCCATTCGGTGCAGAAAATCAGTGGGAGCAAACAAGAAGTGAAGTCCAGTAATGGCCTGGGAAGAGGTTCAGAAGGAAGTGGTTGATTTGCGTGCTCACAATACCCACAATGGCCACAATACTCGCTCTGCCTGCTGCTGTCTGCCAACACAACCCACCTCAACCTGTAGCCAGGCAGGCTGACTGCACAGAATCCATGTTGAAATCAGTGAGAAAACCTTAACCTCCACTTAGATAGAGATGGGGTGGGAGTGGGCTTGGGGGAGAAGGGGACATGAGGAAAGGGAGACAGGGCAGAGAGACAGAGATAGACAGCGGAAACTGGGGAAGGGTTGGAGGGCGGGAAAATGAAAGAGAGATGGAGAGAGACATGGACTTGGAAAGAAATTGGGGAGAGATGAAGACAGGGAGATGGATGAACGGATGGATGGATGATGGGAAAACAGCAGAGAGATGGAGGGATACGCAGAAGGAGAGATTGGAGGGAGATTGAATGTGCAGCAGATGGAGTGGGAGAGAGAGAGAGAGAGAGAGGGAGCAGGAGAGACGGATGGATGCAGAGATAAATTGAGGGCTAAATAATCTGAGAGAGAGTGAACGAATGAAAAAGGTAGAGAGGGACATGGAAGCAGAGAGCGAGGTAGAAGCAGAGAGCAAGGGAACACCAGGGAGTGATAGAGCATGTCTTCCAGACCATTAGGGAATTCACACACACACACACGCGCCTCAGCTTTTCCATTTGGCCAGTCAGTGAGACACAGTGTTTAGTTGATGAAAGGCATGAGGGAAGAGGAGGAAAGCAATCTCTCCTCTGATTTAGACAGAGTAGCACATGGCGCCCACATAGAGGTTAGCCAAGCACAGGCGGCGTGCTCTCTGTGTTTCTGTCGAGTCAGGAGGGCAAAGTGGCCTGATATGGTGGATGACATTGCCTGTGCGTTCAGTGTGTTTGCCCATCAACCTTCACGTGTGTGCGTGTATGCGATTGTATGTAAAAATAGCTGTCCACCTCATGCGTGAGATTCAGGTGTGTATTTATAGATGCCATTGCTGTAGCTTGGCCTTATCCCTCCTTTCCAGGGCTCCTTTATAATTGATGAGCTGCCAGGGGCTGAATAGGGCAACAGTACACACATACACACACACAAACACGCACACACGCACGCATACACACAAGCACACACACACACACACAGCCTTTGTTACCAGCTGCTTCACTGCAGGTTGACACAATGTGCACACACATACACCAATTCAGAACCACTCGATTGCTTTAAGCTCCCGCATTGCTGCAGCTTGTCGCCAAGGTGAGCCTCCAGCTATGAATTATGGGCCTTGTAGTTTTACATCCTGGGTGTTGTTTGTAGTGTTCTGACTTGCTGATTAGCTACAACAGCTCTTAGTCAGAGTGAAATTAAACTAGCTCAGAATGTCAAATCAATATGACGCCGCTGAGTATTTTTCTATATTCTATTTTTCTATGCTGAATTATTTTTCATTAAAGTTCTTCTGACCTTTCCCTGAAATTGAATTAGTACTCAGACACGAGACTTCCAATACACTGTTTTTTTTATATTTACACAGATCCTTTCTGAAATTGGAAGAGGGGAGAGACTGAGAGAGAGTGAATAGCTATAGAAAGAGAAGCAAGGCAGAGAGAGACGAAACAGGAAACTGAAAGAGAGTGTAGAGGGCAAAATTGGCGAGCGAAAAAGACGGGTGAAAGCAAAAGAGATGGAGAGAATGTCGAGAAAGGGTAAGGGGAGACCGTCTGATAGGAGGAGAGGGTGAGAGTGGTGAAATAGAGTTTGATGTTCATTTCACTCTTGTGCGTCTGCACCTATTGAGAGGAGTGCCAGTATGTGGCAGCCTATTGAGCTGTGAGTGATTTGAGTGGCTGTCCTCTGCAGTGTGTACGTGGAGTTGAAGGGCTTGAGCCAGGAGAGAAGTAGGAGAGAGAAAATGACTAACTTCAGCTTGGTGTTTCCGTTTCCTGCCAGCTTGAACTGTAGTTGACTCTGATGTGTTGTTGGCTCAGGGTTAAGACAAGGCTGGCTATTAGAAGGCTCAGGCAGGATCTGTGGAAGTAAACAACTCAAAGGGCTGACATGGAGTCTGTGCTTTGATAACGAATGTAATTTGCGTGCGTTATGCTTGATCTGTTTTCATTCGCTTGGATGGTTGAATCAAAACGGTTTGTCTTGTTCTTCACCAAAAGATCCCAGGACTGACAGCATGTTATCAAGGAAATTAAAGAGACCCTAATTCCTTCACAGACCTTGGAGACAGAACATCATACTGTTGGTTCAAATGACTTGGCTATGAAGATTCGATTGACGTGTGTGTGTGTGTGTGTGTGTGTGTGTGTGTGTCAGGGTTTCTGTTGCTGCCGTTGGTGCCGGTCCACGTGTCCTGGAAGATTTAAATGACCCGGACAAATGGGAGAAATTCCGGTCAAATATTATCTGTGTTTATTGAGCTTAAAGGTAGGCTTTATAAAGAATGACATCATCAAGGCATGTAGATTTATAATATTTTTTTATTGAAAAGTAGGCTACTTTTGCTTATACATTATATTCCAAATAAAATAAGTCCCGTCAATAGACTCATGTGCATAACGCTATCTCTCTCAAACACACACACAGTGTTACCATGCAAAATAGAAAAATCATCTACTATGAAAACTTTCACTTTACGTCGTTCCTGATGTATTTTGTTGCCAAATTGCCATATGCTTTCACCATTACGCAATGCCAAATGCACAACGTGCATTTCCCGTTAACCATCATAACACATTGCCAATTGCTAAATATGCAACCGACAACCAAGAAAAACAACACAGTAAATATGTAAAAAGCACAGCAAAAAGACAAAAAGTCATAATCAAAATAAACTGCAAAGGCATCTTACTTTACTGAAAGAGACTTAAAGCTACTCAAAGCTACTCGTCGGGAGCAGGTCAGGAGATAGACTGGGAGTAGAACTCAACCTGTTGCTGTAACTCAGTCTCAGTAAAACAAGGAGTACAATGTTCCAATAATTGTGCTTAGAGGGAATTATTTTCACTGGACATTATGACCAGAGAGATTTAAATATGTCGGACTTCAACAGATTTTACCAGTAAAAAAAACGGTAATTACCGGATAACGGAAACCCAGGTGTGTGTGTGTCTTCCAGTGGCGAATGAATGTGGCTATCTTGCCGCCTTTGACCTGTGAACGTGTGGATGTATCTTGGTGCAAAGGGAAACGCTCAACTTATTGCCTATTTAGTCAAATATCCATGCAGCTTGTTTATCAGCGTCTCAGCAGATTGGAAATTCAGTCTCAACTACAGTATGTGAAGATACCAACCAAAAGAGAGAGCAAAGAAGACAGGAGAGGAGAGGAAAAGTGTTGTGAGGAAACGGAAACTTTGTAGTCTGTGTAACTGATGGCAGGAGAATAACAATCCACAACACAATAACAAATACATACCAGAAACTCCCTCCTCTCCCTCACTTTTCTTTTTCTCCCAGGCCCCTCTTCTTCTGTTTCTCCCCCTTCCTTCTTCTGTCCCTCTTCCTATAGCTCCGTCGTTTCCCCCTCTTTCTCTCCTTCCTTCCCCTGTATGCTTTTCCATGTCTCTCTTTCTCTCCTCCATTCTCTCTTTCTCTCTATTCTAATTAGCATGTTGTTGTGTGGCTGTCTGGTGAGACAGGCTGGCAGCCTGTGTGTGTTTACAAGCTGCTCACCGAGGAAGGCTTTGCCAGGCAGCCCTGCTTTCTAAGATTTGCTGTAAACATACCATTATGGCTGTCTGCACGCACACACACGCACGCATACACACACACACACACACACACACACACACACACACACACACACACACACACCCCTAAGCTAAACGGAGGGATGGGTCAAGTGTCAAGACAGACAATCAGAGGCTATTTGTACCTCAACTTCGAAGAAAGGAGCAAAGAATATATATTTCTATATAATATATATATAATATATATAATATAAGATACATACATCAATACCAATGCATAAAATCCTGTGCATTAGGTATGTCCTGCATGGAGACAAATATCTGTCATCAATGCCTGTTTGATGTAAAACACACAATGAACTGATAAACAGATAAATGCACAGTCCACTTGAATGTTCAGACTCGTGCAAAATATCTGTTTTTCTCTCGCTCTCTCTCACCTGTCAAGCCCACTCTTAAACTCTAGATCTACTCAGCTGGTTAATTAACATCACTATTAGCATTCTTCAGCCATATCAAGCCCTCGTCAAGCCAGCCAAATGGGAATGTAATTACAAAGTGGTCCAAGTTTCTTTCTCTCTCTCTCTCCCTTTCTCTCTCTCTCTCTCTCTTCCACTGATGGATCTTTGAGTAGCTAACCACAGAGAGACACTCCAAACCATGGCTGTCTCACACACACATGCACACACACACATTTGCACACACTTCTAGTCATGGTCAAGGTGGCTGAACAGCCGATAAGCATCGCCCGCCGCCGCTGCTGAAGAAAGATGCCACTGCTTTATTTTTTTTTTTTTCCTATGCATTGGAAGAAGCGCTTGACTCGGCGTTAATTACTCTTGTGTAGCAGACTGTGAAGGCTCTCGCTCTCCGCCACTTAATAACTCCTAAAGGTGATCTATTGTTAATTAAATAGTAGAGAAAAAGGTCATTCAAATTCTTCCATTGTAGCTGTACCCCCAAAATTGCAGTATATTAATTATCATTCAAATTGTATTTCATGTGTTGGCATTTGCGTGTGTGTACGGGTACCAAATCATTGCCTGGCAATTGGTTTTTCGTGCTCCAGCAGTAGAAAATCGATAGAACGTCTAGCAACTAATCACACAATGTGGTCCTGTGTAGTTAAATGGATGGATGACTAGCACTAACAATGCCAGGGTTAGGGGCTCATTTCCAAAACTTTATGCTGTCACGGTACTGTGAGGCACTTTGGATAAAAGCGTGCAAAGAATAGATGCGGAAAAATCAACACTCTGCTCCAGCTTATAATGTTTCACTTTCCGGTAATAAATCCATAACCAAAGATTCATGATGATCACCAGGGATAAGTGATTCATGTTTTTTTCATTATAGAGGGCAGTTTTATCAGAAGTGATCTTATGTCCTCATGTCCTGGTTTAGGTTATCACCAACATTAACATCAACATCTCTCTCACTCCTCTTCTGCTCCACACAAACCTTATGATAACTCTCTCATTAGTTGTTGTGTAATCGATTGTCCCAGATCACTGATGAATGACTGATTAAAGCGGAGCCATTTGTTATCTGCGGGACTGCATTTTGACACCCATCTCCCTACAGTAACTGCATGCTTTAGATTCCTAGAGGCTACTATTTGTTTGTCGTCTCTCTTTCTCTCACTCTCCACCTCCCTCCCTCTTTGTATCCCTCCATCCCTCCCTTGCCGACTTTCCTCTCACTTCCCTCCCTCCTCTCAGTCTCTGTGTGATTTATGGCTGAGTCTGTGCAGCTATAGAGGACACGCTACTGCAGGTGAGCCCTCTGCCTCCATCCCTCCCTCACCACCTCCTTCCCTGCTCGCCTGTAGCCAATCATTGCACACTATAGGTCTCTTGGGGTGAGTAGTGCCCCCCCCCTCCCCTCATACTCCTCTCTCTCTCTCTCTCTCTCTCTCTCCCTCTCTCCCTCTCTCCCTCTCTCCTTCTCTCCCTCTCTGCAGAGAACGGTTTGCCTCACAACTGGGTCATTCTCTCTCCTCCCTGCAGACAATGCTAGCAGCCAGTCAGCGAGGCAAGGCAAGGCTAGGCTATGACTCTGTAGCAAGGCTCAAAACTGCAAGGGAGACTTCTGAGGGACTGCGGGTGGAAGTGTGTGTTGTCGGGGGGGGGGGGGTTGAAGGGTGCGTTTGCTTGCATCTGTATGTGTGTGTGGGTGTATTCAAAGCTGTAGAGATCGCTGGTAGTTTGAGATGGGGAAAAAAGTGTGTGTGAATGGGAGGTGCATATGAATGACGCGTGCTGTTCTATGTGTTTCTATGCACACATGTCTGTGCATACTGGTGTATTTGCTGTGGTATGTTTGCAAGCCTCTATTAGCCTCCTCATGTATTAAGTCTCTTGCAAACATCAGCCACATCTCCCTGCACCTGTTTGTTTGTTTGTTTGTTCTGGTTTATTTGCACATTCTTACATCGCTCAGCTTTTCCTCCTCCTCATCTCACACACACACACACTCACACCCTAATGTAGCTGCAGTGCTGTCAGTGGGTTGCGATTTAGATTACTCTGACTCGCCCATTAAGCAGATGCCAGCGTAAACATCTTTAAAAAGGATCCCTGGGTCTGTCTGACATCAAGACTTTGAAGTACGCCTCAGGTACTGAAGCTGCTTCGTAGACACAATGAGAGATAGATGGATACGGAGGGAAATTTGAGAGGGAAAGAGTGAATGAAAGAGATGGAAGGAGGAAGAGAGAGAGGATGGAGAGAGGAATGAAGGGGGGGTAAGAAAGAAGGGAAAGGCAAGTGAAAGGAGAGAGAGAAATTAACATCTGTAATCTTTCACACCTCTCCTCACAGCCCTCTCCTGTCTTCTTCTCACCTCCTCTCCTCGCCCTTTCTCCTCCTCTCCTCAACACAGACCTTAATAAGTGGATTTTTATCTCAGCTACACCAGCGCTCCCAAAGGATTATGGGATTTTTTTTCCCCACTGCGCACACAGAATGGTAATTGCCAATCTGGCGTTAGAAACACTCCTTGTTTTTTTTAGGAATAAGGCAGAGTCGGCTCATCACAAAAAAAACCTGCTTTGTGAAATGCTGTGTGGGTGTGTGTGTGCAGGCATGTGTGTTCGTACCTCAGTAGCAGTGCTACCGAGAGTGTGTGTGTGGTTGTATATGTGTGTGTAGCTCAGCCCAGGACCCAAATCGTGCTTTGTGAGCACGGGGTTCACTGGGGTTCTCATCACTGTCCAGACTAACACACATTATCAGTGGTGCTGTGACAGCTAAAGTTGTGCCCTCCTCCCTTCCTCCCTCTCTCCTTTCTCTCTCATTCTTGCCTTCACACAGGACTGGATGAAAGGTGGGGCACCCCGTCTCACTCACTCACGCTGTTTACAAAAATTGGCTCAGTCGTCAGTGAACTTACACACACACACAGTTACGCACAAGCACATGCACACTCCGCCCACCCCCCTGCTACACACTTCGTCTCATATATCAACCTGACGGCCTTCAAGCTGTCCCTGTAACTGTCCATCAACATCTATAGTATCAGCATGCCTGACCTTGGAGCGGAAAGGCCATGAAGCACTGGCCACATTTTGAGGCAGTATTTCCTCCAAAAGTAATAGGAATGGGAAAATGGGACAAATTCAGGGTGGAGCAGGGCTTTATGTTCTGGAGGCTCCTAAATTGAAAAGTTTAGGGAACACCATGAAGAAATTTTGGTACCATGCTCTTTGCAAATATTTCAAATGTGCTCAGTAAGTTACTTATGCTCTTTTTTTTATTTGTATGTATATGCAACTAAAACAGCACTGCAGTACATTGTGGGATCTAAGGAAGAAATGTGTAATGAATGCATAATGTGGGCTATCATTGTTGGAGTGAATTGCACATGCCTGTCTATCTGGCCTTTACAGCAGACTGTCAGTGTTAAAACAGGGATTATTTTGTCTAGGGCTGTGTGCCATTGGCAGTGGAACAGCTCCAGGCGTAACGACTGCATGGCATCACAGATTAGTCTCTTGACTTTCGGAGAGAGGTGTTCTAATTAGACTGAGATGCTGAAGGACAAATGTATTTTTCTAAACTGAGTGGTATTTCCCTTTAAGCCAGTAATAATTGTCTCTGAGGCTGTGTGCCATCGTGCTCATAGATAACACACAGTCCATCCAGGTACTGGCAGGATACAGCTAACTCGCTAGCACTGCTACATTTATGCCTGTGTATTACATAGCTATTAATTGCGTCCACAAGTATGGTGGTATCTTTTTTTCCCCCCACTTAGCCCCACCTCTCCATGTGTATTCATGCCCACCATGCCCTCCCTCTCCCTCTGCCCGTCATCTCCTGCCAACTGAAAGCCAGGGAGAGAGCCAGTGCAACACTTCATTAATTGTTTTTTAGGAGAGCAGTTCCCCCTGAGCCCAGAATCACTAGCTAAATTACACAGGCACACACCAATGCACGGAGCACACATGTATACACACACACACACACACACACACACACACACACACACACACACACACACACGTGCACACACACACACACACACACACACACACACACAGAGTGCATCTTTACACTCTTTGACCAGTGTCACGTGAGAGACAATCACTACCACTGCACTCTCTCTCTCTCTCCCTCTCCCTCTCTAGCTCTCTCTCCCCCCTCTCTCTCACTTTCTCTCTCTCCCCCCCTCTCTTTCACTTTCTCTCTCTCTCTCTCCCTCTCTCTCTCCCACTCTCTCGCCTTCCAAGTGCCAGCTCCTTCCCTGCTTGATATTCAGCCCTGCTCTGAGACTGCACTCATGGCTCTGTTTAACATGGAAAACAAAACGGACCTCTAGTGTGTCTGTGTGTGTGTGTGTGTTTGTGTGTGTATCCATTTGGAGGGTCACAAAGTCCTTAAAATCAATGATCCTTCTAACAGAAAACACAATAAATGCACAAAAGCACCCAGCATGACTCGCGAGAGAAGTTGTCAGATGAGTTTAGGTAGGGATTTTATTTGAGCGTCGGCTTCCTTTTTCCTTCCTCCTCTCAAGCTCAAAACAAATCGAAAATGATCCAGTGGGAGAAGTTGCGAGAGAAAAAAGATTTTTTTTTTTGTGACAATGTTCTTTTGTGAGCAACGGGATAAAAAGCACCGGGAGTACCGTGTGTTCCTCCCCTATCTGTCAAGATGCTGTCTGCCAGCATGTCATCAGCCAGCACAACCTCAGTCCAGTCACTGCTCACTTCTGTAATAGCCAAAGATGAGTTTAGGTTAGCCATCGCAGAGGCATTGCAGCTCCACAAAATGGAGCTATGTATGCTGAGAGAGGTATCTTCCTTTCGTGTGTGTGTGTGCGCGTGTGTGTGTGCATGCGTGTGCCTGTTTTGGTGTGTCCTTGTGTCAGTAGTACCTGCCTAAATCCTCTAAGAAGCCAGTACTGTGGATATTTTTTTTTTTTATCCCTTTCTCCACGTCCTTGATTCCTGACACTTGAGCACCCTGGGAAATTTGACTTCCAAGGACACTCTGATGTGCACATTTTCCCCCTCCAATCCTTTTTTCTCCGTCAGCTTTCATTGTTGACTAAAACGCAACGCGGCCTCCCGTCTACTACAGTCCTCCCTGGAGATGGAGGCCTAGTTTACGCTCCCCATATGTAATCAAGTTCTCCTCTTTCATTAAAGTTAAGCCCTTAGCCCAGAGAGGGTGGAAAAAAAAAGCTTAGTCACTGAATGTGCTGAATATCAATCAGGGAAAAGAGGATGGGTATAGGGGAGGAGAAAATAGAGGGAGAGGATGCAGGGTTGAGGTGAGAAGAAGAGGAGGGTGTGTGATGAGAATGTAATGTTACAAAAAGTAGCGGGAGGTTGATGGAAAAAATAAGAGAGGGTGAGAGAATGGAAGTCAGTGGAGTCGAGAGAGAAAGAGAGACGGCATCTCTTGCTCTCATCGGAACATTTCTCCTCCCTCTCTGCCTAAGCCTCTTCCTCGACCGTCTCTGTGTGTTTGGCTAACAGCGCCGCAAGAGAGCCAGGCAGGCACGTGGCGGTGGCCGTTCCGTCTGGTTTGGCTCTCCAAATCTCCCCTCGTTAGGCCATTACTGCCGTTTAGTCTCAGCTGCCCGCTCCTACAACTGGCAAACCAACCGAACCACTGTCCCCCTCTCCTTCTGTCACCACCACCGTCGCTTGGCCCTCATCTGCTGTAGCAGCTTAACAGTCCAGCATGCAGCCCCTCTGCACTAGGCTCTGCAGCTACATTCAAATCGTTGTCAGTCTCCAAAATGTTACCATAAGCCAAATGGCATGTGCATTCTTAATAAGGATGTTGTGATTGATGGAGCCCATATGTGGCCAAACCCAGCCCTGAACCCAGGCTCATTTAACTTTACTGGAGACCCATTTTACATTAGAAGAAGTTTTGTTGCTTGTTCATTCAATAATTAATAATTCAAACAAGTAATTTGCTGACCCATATTATGTAATATATAGTTTTCAAGCTCCGAATGCAACAATCAATAATCTATAAAAAAAAAAAAACCCTATAAAAAACCCTAGAATTGTATTGCGCCATCAGCACGTTTGAATGTGCTTTTTAAGGTTAAAAGCAGTGGATGCTGGTTCAGTGCTATTTATTCTCACAAGCACCTTGTGTTGTGATACAAAGCCCTACAGTTTAGGCTCTGATTCCCTGGTGGCTCAGCACACTACAGATGTAACTGTGTGTGGTAGAAGGTGTTGGCAGGCACCCCGTTTCACACAGCGTGGGCTACAGACTTGGCCGACGAAGACACGCCGAGGGAGACACGTTCCGAAATAGAAACATCAGTCCCGCTCACTTCTTTCCAGACGGAGAGAGAAATAGGAATGGAGGGAGGCAGAAAGAGGGAGAGATGGGTGACAGATTGCGGACTCTGAGTGAGCTGACGCCCCCGTTTTGCCCCTTTCAGCTGTCTAGATCACGTGATTGGCCGATCTGTTTGTCAGTGTCTTTGATTGGCAGATGCTCTGCTGGTGGGCTGATATTGCGCTGTGCTTTACCTTCTTTGTCCCTCCCTGTGTCACCACCGCTTCACAGTGGAGACTGTACTGTAATTCACGACCATTTCTGATTCCACACCCCAACCTCGCTCAGGTTCATCAAGCCAGATAGCAGCTATTAGATAAGCTGTTCAGCTCTGTTTCTGCACATAGGGCAAAACGTCTTTCCGTGGTTGAATAATGAGCCTGTGATGCCAATTTGGGAACAGTGTAGTGTTTGTGGGTGGAGGGGTGGTTGGGGGTGTGTATGCATGGGGGGTGCATGTTGGATGATAGCAGGCAAAATGAGCAAAATGAGCAAATGAGGAGGAGGGTTGGAGGATGGTATGCATTCCCGTCCCTTAGGAAAACGTTATTTAGGCTTCATTTGTCCCAGAAGAAAGTCAGCAAAAGTGCCAGAGCCCCCCAGAGCTCTGACTCATAAAACAACTTGCTTTTTTCCTGCATCGCTCATGAATATGTTAAATGATATTGAAGATAAACTCTGCACTCGCCCTCCTTTTTCCTTCCCTTTATTTCCTTCCCCTGCTTGATCCTTCACTCCACTGCTCCCTCTCGTGTCAACTCTCCCCCTTCAGAAGCAAAACAAATACAGATTCAGTAGAGGATTGTGCGAGTTGTATGAAAATTCACAGCTGAGGTTTGAAGATTCATAGCTGAAGTTAATTCTCCCAAAAATACAAACATTACTTCTCTTTATTGAGTAGATGCTGCTCAATAACAGACATGATTTGTAGAAAATTATTTACTCAAAGGGCTGTAAACCGTGATAAAGTTTGATAGTTTTGGCTGCATGCATTGTGTCTGGTGGGGCTTCACTGTAAGATGGCCCTTCCTCCTCAGTCAGCATTAATGCATGGCCTCAATGACCACAACACTACCAGCTAACACATCATTCAAACTCTCATTGTTTGACACACACACACACACAGACACAGACACACACACACACACACACACACACACACACACACACAAACGTTTAGCCTCCTCATTTTAAATGGGCACTAATTCTCTGTGTCAGGGGATTATGCATAATTGATTTATGGATGAGGAGTGAAATGACTCATCAGTTGAGAGAAAAAGGCATTTTGTCTTCAGGCTGGAACGACCCAAACTATTTATCTAGAATTGGTTAATGGAAGAGATGGAAGGGAGGCCATCTGTACAGCCAGCCCTAATGCAGCGCTATACAGTGAAAAAAAGTGTCCCAAAGCTATGATGCTGTAACGTGGGTATGCTGTAACGAATGCCAACTGATTAGCAAATGGGATAATAAAGAAATAGCCACTATGATCCAAGAGATTGGCCCCCCTATCCACTAATAGTAGCCCACTTCATTATGTAGGCTACTGAAAGCACGAGAGGCTGATTCAGCTATCAACAGCACTTTTTTTTTTTTTGCTGTTGTCAAGCAGGCCCTATGGCTTAGTAGACAGAATATATACTTTAATGGGAATATGAAGTTATAAGCTGTATCAATGCATAATTCTGGTTAGGAATGGTCATGCTTTTCACTGGATCTCCTTCTTCGCCTTGTGCTGGTAGCTCAACTCAGCCTAGTCAAAGAAAATGTGGATCTCAAGCTACAAAATTGTGCCACCCCTGCCCACTACTCACTCCAGACAGAAATCACCTTTTCCCTTGTCTCTGTTGGATATTTCCCCATGCAGCTGTGTGTGTCTGTGTGTGTGTGTGTGTGTGTGTGTGTGTGTGTGTGTGTGTGTGTGTGTGTGTGTGTGTGTGTGTGTGTGAACAGAAACCTGAGCCTGCACTGAACAGCAACTCATCAAAGGCGATCCACTGTGTTAGCATACAGTAGGAAAGGATCTGTGTCTACATTACAATCGATATGGCAGATCCATTTCAGTGGAGTCTGATGTTTTCCCTGGGCCCTGTGTTAATAAATGGCTGCTTTGCTCAAAGTGGAGGCATTTCTCCCCTTGAGTTTCCTGTACAGTGATAGCATATCTAGACTGCTGCTGTTGCTAGGCTGTGTTGCTAGGCAACTATTATCTACTATTATGGGATTCGGTGGGGATCACTGGGGAAGTTAGCAGGCCTGTTAAATTTTGGCCTTCTATTTTGTACAGTGTGTGGTGTCATATTATGCATATTCAAGTTGCGAGTGGAGGAGTGTAAACAGATGCGGCTGCAAGTCAACTGCTGTCCCACAACACATTTATTTCTGTGCACAAATATGGGCGCACAAACACACAAGACAAGGTCATAAACCATTCCGATGCGAGAGGTTTTGTTTTGCTGTTGACAATGCACAGGTACAGAGGCTGGCATGGGTCAAGGGGACTGCCAGGTGCTAATTGAGAGCTCAGCTATTTATACAAGAGTGACATCTACCATGTTCCTTGAACTGTCCTGTACACACACACACACACACACACATAAGCGTACATACTCAAGTGCAAGCACACAAGCAGGCATGGATGCAGGGACACACGCATGCAGGGACACACATGTGCATGTACAAGCACATAAACAGGCTCATATGCACACACACACACATACCCCCTCTCTCTCTCTCTCTCTATCTCTCTCTCTCTCTCTCTCTCTCTCTCTCTCTCTCCCCCTCTCTCTCTCTCTCTCTCTCTCTCTCTGTATACCTGTCAGTCTGCAATCGATCGTTTCCCTCCTTCTCAGTTCCTCCAGAGGTGAGTGGCTGACCTTCCCAGCCCATCCATTAAAAGTATTACTGTTCAATCTAATCTAACACACTACACAGGACTATCCACACATAGGTGCCACAAACACACATACACACAAACCACCATTATCATCATCAAAATGGGCACTCTCAATGTCAACTACAGCAGTGTGGGCTTCCCAGTAGGCAGGGTAAGGAGATGATTGATGCCAATCAGAAGCAAATCTGCATGCCTATATAAGCTGTGATGGAGTGAATAGCTTTCCCTACAGGCCTAAAAAACCCTATTCTCTATCTGCCAGAGAAACAGACATCAGGGTAATTGATTCTATGTGTGTGTGTGTGTGTGTGTGTGTGTGTGAGAGAGAGAAAGAGAGAGAGAGAGGGAGATCTTCCTGATGGTCTCCACACTTTGACATGAATCAAATGAATTGTGTAATATACTTGGAGACTGTGACATCTGACACTTTAATGGACTGGTTGATGGTAGGTGTGTCTGTGTGGGTGAAGGTTTCCACATACGTGTGTTTTCCAGCTTTGAAAGGATAATAACATTGCAATTCATATCGCCTTGATTGGAGTTGTTTTCTGTGTAAGTAAACAGTGACTGGTGTACTATTCCAATATGCATTTGTAGTGCTCAGTGACCAATAACATAAGTCTGTTTCCATTTTGCTAACATCTGACATAGTCCTTAACATCTGGAGCATATTTCTTGATCCTTGGGCCCAGACAGCCTATTACAAATACATTGAAAAAAAACAAAAAAAAACATTCAGTCCTGCCATTCCTGTAAAGTGTGAAGTTTTAAGATTTTTGCAGGACACCAATGAATTCTAGGGACTGTGAAAGTAAAAATCTATAACCTTAGCTGGCCTTGTAAAATTCAGCAGACTTATTACATTTGGTTTGGTTAAGTGTGTGTGTGTGTGTGTCTGTGTCCCTCTGCGGTTTCATGCAGAGGTGGTGAATCACACACATCGTAGTACGGGAAGTGCTTTTACAGTAGATGAGCACCTATAAAGACAATGGAGAAGATGTGTGTATGTGTGTGTGTGTGTTGTTAGTGCCTGTGTCCAGGTGATGAATGACCCAGGGGGCTATCAGGGACTGAGTGGAGGAGAGTGTCTATAAAAACTGTCCAGCCGTCTTTCCCTCTTTCTCTCCTCCTCCATCCTTCCATCTTTCTCTTTTTCTCCATCTCTCCCCCCTCTGTTTTTCTGTCTCTTAGTTTATTTCTCCGTGTCATCGACCCCCGCTCCTCCCCTCTATCCTTCTCTCTGTATCCCACCCCCACCCCCCCTCCTCTTCTCTCTCTCCTGCTTCAGGCCAAAGCTCTGGCGGCAAACAAATGAGTGCAATATTATTTCACGGGACAGCGACTTCAAAGTTCCCCTCTGTTTGGAACAATTAGCAAGGCAAAGACCTGAGGGGGCAATGAACGGAGGGAGGAGGTAGAGAGAGAAATAGAGAAGGAGGGGACGATAGGTGGGAGGGAGGGAGGGAGGGAGGGAGGGAAGCATATTTGGAGAGACAGCAAGAGGAGGGATGTTAAGAGAGAGCATGTGAGGCATTGTAAAGGAGAGAGGGAGAAATAGAGGTGCACAAGGAGGAAAGCAGAGTGGAAAGGGTGGATGAATGGAGGGATGGAGGGGTAAAGAAGAGGAATTGGTGAGAAGGAGGAGTGCAAAGAGGGAGAGGGTGAGAAGATTTTTTTATGAATCTTTTTTTCTGCACCACTGCCACCATGAAGTCTCGACCATTATGGCTGTTTTTCTTAAACCCCTCAGATCTCAGCCAGCAGCCAGCGCCCTACACATACACCGCACACACACACACCACATAAACACACACACACACACACACACACACACACACACACACACCACCCACACCACCCATCTCCCTGCCTTTATATCATGGTGTCTCGCCCTTGTTTGTGCCAACTACCCCGTACTGTGCCAACTAACAACCTCCCTGCAAACCCCCCATACACACACCCCCAAACCAGCCGAGATGAAAAGGCTGAGGATCACACAACCGCTAAACTTTGATCAATCTGGCAACAAGTGTAAATACGATCATTAATAGGGATTTAGCGGGGTGCTGCCGTCTGCGATTAGACATACGCAAACACATGCTTGCTTTTCTCAGTCTCTAGTATTTTAAAAAGCTGTGTAGATCGCTGTGCACGCGCGCGCACACACACAAACGCAGTCTATTTTTCTGTTTCCAAAGATGAGCTGTAGCATGAAAACAGAGTACCGACGGAGCCTTTAATTGGGGTGTAATCTGAAAAGTGTAATTTGCCTAGAGTCTGTAGTGAGATCTGACAGCAAGAGTGGGAGAGGGGAGGAGGGGGAGGAAGTGAGGGGAGGAAGGGAGTGAGAATTACTGGGAGGGATAAGGGGGTTCGGAGGAAGAAAAGGGGTGGATGAGCATAGAAAAGTAAGGAGATGGCAGGAGAGAGAGGGGGAGAGAAACAAAAACGACAAATGTAGAGAAAGAGGGATTCTGTGACAGAGCTTGTGAGGGAAAGTGAGTTGGAGGCAGAGAGAGAGAGAGAGAGAGAGTCAGAAAGAGAGCAAGGCGGTGAGCTTCATATCTTTTCCCAGTATTATATAATGTGTCACTCAAGGATCCCTCTGTTCCCTGTCTAATTCTCTCATACCCAACCCCTCCTCAGATTACAGCCATTAGATCTAATTCTAAACTGGCCTCAAATCCAATTCAAATCCACAAATCAGTCAGTTTCCCTCTCCCTAAACTCCTTAGATTTCTATTGCCAAAACCCGATTACATCGCTTTTATAACCCACAAAACCCACTGCTACTGTGGCTTTTCAGCTGCAAGCCTCTTATCTATCTAAACGGTCTAATGAGTTTGAAGCTGACCGCCACCCAAGCCAAGGCAGAGAGAATTTGGCCGTATTTTGCTGCGGGTGCTTGGTTGATGCCCCTTTTCAGAATCAAAGGATCCAAGACCAAAAAGCATGGTTTGCCTTTAGGAAGGAATGGGAGTTTGATTTCCAAATAAACTGTAAAAAGCTCACATCCCTGTGAATGTGTTGGCTGTACATACATGACAGTGTTGCCCATGTCCCACCCCCACACTATTGCCCTTTAACCTAATCCGGGTCCATATCCTACCCCCACCCTTATGGCGACGTCTTTGTTTTTGCCGCCACCCTCTTTTTTGGGGGGTAATTTTGTTTCTGTGTGTTTTGTTTGTCTTGATTGTGAAGCTGTGATTTGGTTTTCGAAAAGAGCCATCCAAATTAAGTTGTGTGGTATCGAATCACAATTTACATATCAACGGCTATGGCTCACAACTGGAGACATAATATGGCTTTGCAATGGCTCCGCTATTCTATAATAACATTATCTTTATTCATTGGCTTCGGCTTCCCTTCTGTGTTAAGATCAATTATGAAGAGCATGTGTTTATCCAGCCAAGGTCATGTGGAATCAGTCTTTTGTTGCGATTTTCAAAATGGCTCTGACCTCCACCTTCACCTTAACACCCTGAACCTTGACCCCTAACCCCTGACCCTGTGGTTGTCTATAAGATCATTGTTTGTGCAAGGAGCAAGGGAACGGGAGAGGGGAGGCGCAGCTGTTGCTACTCCTTTTAATGGGCTACTTAGGGTTTACAAGTCTGAGCTTGTGCGTTTTGGGCCTTTGGTATCTCCTTTTTCCTTTTCCCTCCCTTCTTCTCTCTTTGCCCCACCTTTTGCTCCCCCTCTTTCTAAAATAAAATGAGGCTGCCAGTTGGCATTTTGCTTTTTGGACGGCAGGCTTGTCCCCCCATGTTCAATTATTCATGCTGAACTCCTCACTCCCCACAGCTATGGAAGCTACAGCACACACACACACACACACACACACACATACACACACAGGCATACACTCCACTCACTGTTCTGTGTGCGTGTGTGTGCCATGTGGTGCCAGTGATATTTTTGGGGCTTTGTTTTGGGGAGGAGAACTGGCAGCTTTAGTATAGAAAGTGCAATACACAAGTGAGAGACTATTATTGGAGATGAAGGGATCTCTCTCTTTCTCTCTATCTCTCTCTCCCTCCCTCCATCACTCCCTCCCTCCTTCCTTTCCCATAACAGTTTTTGAAGTACTTGTCTTCGCGACTCTCCCTCACTGTTTTTTTTTTTTTTTCTCTAGTCCTGCTCTCACATTATCACACTTCCTGGTTCTCTTTTCCTCTGCATTTGGGGTTCTGTTTAATACTCTTCATATTTTCCTCTCTTTTATGTCTTCCCCAATCTCCCATCACACCCATCAGACAGTACATCTCCCTTGTTTCTCACCCCTTTCAAGTTTTCTCATTTCTCATCCATCTGTTTTTCTTCTTCAATCCATTCATCTCCATACTCTCCTCATTTCTCATTCATCTATTTTTCCTTTTCAGTCCATTCCCCTCCTCCCCATCTTCCTCGGTGTAGTTTGATGCCCCCCCCCCCCCCCAATCCACCCTCACACATGTTGTTATTCTCTCTGTGTGGTGACAGTGTCTCTGGCAGGGCTAGTTAACAGTGTGCCAGAGCGCCTTACTGAGCCCACAGTGAATAATTCAGTCAATAGCACGAGGCTGCTCTCTTATGTCATGTGGAATTATAAGTTACACCATCCACAGACACGTGGATACTGTAGATACAAAACAAAAAGCCAGGCATCAGACCAGCGGTTCTTGAGACGCGTGCTGATGAGAAACGATGAGAAACTTTGAAGTGGACCCGTTAAATAGTATTTGCAAATACTTTTTCTTGTATTGTCCTGCTTAAATGGCTGGATGGGTGGTGTTTGTCACATGTATTTCTAAAGAAAATATCTCAATATCAAATTCAGAGTGAAATCAGTGTAAAGTCAGACCCTGTGGCTAGAGGTAAAAATACTTGTATTTACCTCACCTAATTTGGTGCTGTCTTCAAAAAGTGAGCAGTTAAAAGCCTTAGCTGCTCAAGTAATTTTGCTCCCTCAATATAATGTTCACACCAGGCTATAACATGACAACTCAACAATTGATAATTTGGTGCGCCTTTGAATTTTGAGTCTTGTGTCTGCTGCTTGATTAAAAAGGCTGGCAAACAGTGGGTTAGCATAAGCATTGAGCATCAAGACATGACGTACTTGGACTGAGTATGATTTGTATTTTAAGCAGTATTGTTGTTAAAAACCCTTAATAATATACAATTCAGGTTGCTTTGTCACCAGGAATGGAGGTGGAGGATGGTGGGACGGAAAGATGGAGGGAACGGATAGGAGACAGTGGGACAGAGGAGGGACAGGATGAAGAATGGGGGCGAGAGGAGAGGGGTGGATGGAGAATTGGGGTGAGAGGTGGAGACCGAATGCGTGAACCAATGAGAGAATGATGGATTGGATTAGGGAGGGAGGGGGGCAACAGACGAGGAGGAAGGAGGAAATCAGGGATGAACAGAGCGAGGGAGGGGGGGGTGGAAGGAGGAGTCCCGCTGTGAGTCATCCAGTCAGTGAGAGATGGGTCACCATGGACACGGCCACTGACCCCGCACTGATGCCCAATCTATTGATCCCATTAAAACTACACCTCACACCTCTCTCTGTTCCTGTCTGCCTGACTCTGTATTTGTCTTTCTGTCTGAATGTATTAATCCTTAGAGATCAACAACTCCGCGTCTCTCTCTCTGCTTCTCTTGTCTGTTGTGTCTTTTGGTCTGTCTCTCTCTCTGGCCTCTCTCTGCCCGTCTGCCTTCCTACTCTGCAGCCTATTTCATCTTTAAATGGTTGGTTGCCTAGTAGTTTGTAGTCGAAGCGCCAGCAATAGCATGCGTTATGGAAATGATGGTACACATATTACTCAATAATCACAAATTAATTAAACAAATCTCTAAATACAAACGTTGTGTCTGTCAGGCAGTCTTTATGTCCAAATCCATTCCTATCTGTTTTATTCTACCTCTTTCTCTCTATCTCTTTCTCTTCTCTTCCATGTATAGCCTATATTGTTTTTCTGATTCTCCTCCACTTCTCCAGGTTTTCTGTCTCTCCCTCAGTTTCTCTGTCCATTCTCTCCATCTCAAGGTAGGTAGGTTTGAAATATTGGTTTGTCTCCTGCTGCTAATTGGGCTTGCTACAGGGAACATCTGTAGACTGGGTAAAGGCCACCAACAAACAACCCTAAGTGTGGGTCTTGATATGTGTGTTTGTGTGTGTGTGTGTGTGTGTGTGTGTGTGAGGGGGCGAGAGAGAAGTGCTGTCCGATTACTCACCAGTGAGATCATTCGCAATTAGCCCCCTTTGTGCTGAAATAAAAGGTTATCAGCCACGTGGCAGCGCGTGCGCACACACACACACGTACACACACACACACACACACACATACATACACAGACAAACATCCTCATTTAGAGCCATTAAAGTTAGTTCTGTGGGAAATGTCCTCCACGGCGGAGATTTGCCATTGTACGGAGCGACTTGATTAGAGGTTGATTTAATGCTCTCCAAACAATGCGCTCCTGTTTATTTCCAATTAGCATGATGGATGCAGACCATAATAAACACTCTGCCTTCCTCCTCTCTTTGCTCTCACACTTTATCTGTCTCTCTCTCCCTTTCCCTCTGTGATTTAAACAGAGCTTTCGTGGATGGCACTGACATGTCAACAGCATGCTTTGACATGAGAGTGACTATGGGAGAGCATTTTATTATTGCTGTTTTTAGTTCTATATCATTTATTAATTGGATGTTCAATTTATTAATTGGGTGTTCTTTGAGGCTTGAGCCTGTATCTGCTTTGTGTTACCTCATGAGATTTATTCTGAAATTCCAGTTTCTCAGTTCACTGAGTTTCAATGTATAGCCTTTTGCTGGGATTTGATTTTTTTTAAATTTAATTTAAAACATTTTTTGACATACAAGCCACATTCATTTCTGATTAATTCCCTCTCTGTGTAACTAATCCCAGCCCTGTACTTGATTTGTTAGTGATGATGATGAGAAGAGGCGTTACTGTGTGTGTGTGTGTGTGTGTGTGTGTGTGTGTGGATGATACTTGTCATGGTGGTCAGGCTGACAGACAGACTACAAGCAAAATGAAAGTAAAATCACTGTGTGGGAGTGGGAGAGAACGTGTCAAGTGTTGAGTTGGATTTCCTTTCATCTGCTCTTAACATATCTTCTAAGCACACGCACACACACACACACACGCACACACACACACACACACACACACACGGACACGCTCATTTGAACAATTCCAGTCTGGCCCACGCAGTAGTTTCTTTCCAATAATCTTCAGAGTTGCATTATCTCAACTCTATAATCTGTATCAAATACAGAGTCAGGCAGCACACCCAGGGCCCCTGAGCTATCAGTCTGTCACACATTCACCTTGATACAGCCCATCATTTCAAATCTGAGGCACTCAAAGCTCTATTTGGAGGCAAAGAGGGGTGGCAATTTTATGCATTCTTTATCTGAAACGTCAACAAGCTCCTTTTCCTCTCCAGGCTGGCTTTCAATAAAAATCAGATGATTTCCCGTGTCATTAAATGCTGTATTTGACTTGCAAATGGCCTTCTTCTGCTTTCTATGAAGATGAGACGAATGTACAGTAGACACACACACACTCAAACACCCAGACATACAGACGCAGACAGACAGCACTCCCACAGCTCATGTTTAATTTAGCTGTGGTTTTGTGTGTGTGAGTGTGTACGTGTGGGTGTGAGCGAGACCTAGTGAGGGGCCTAGTACGTCTATTACCTCAATTTGTGTTTTCTTCAATAAACTTTTCCATTCAGCACCCAATATCCTGTGGCCCTATAGGGGGCAGTACATATTAGTAGCCTCTTTTTGTCCTCTGCCAGCATGACCAAGGTAAACATCCTCTTGGATTATCTCTTTCATTCTTTATCTCTCTCCCTTCCTCCTTTCACCCCCCTTTCTTCACCCTCTCTCCTGCCTTCTCATCCTCTTTCACACACTCTCCGTCTTGCCTCTTTTTTCCGTCTGAGATGAAAGCCTCCCCACAGATCCTTTCACTCCTCCTGAAGCGGCCCAAATGAGGGAGCTTATCTGATGAACTCACCCCTCCTTTCAGAAAGACACATCGGCACGCGCACACACACACACACACACACACACACACACACACACACACACACACACACACACACATGCATGTATGCATGCATGCACATACGTCTTGTAAACTTACAAACTCTCACAACATTTAAGCATCATGCATAGACTGACACACACACACAATATGTACACACCCACACCGACGCACACACACAGCCGCACACACATGGCCACATAAAAGAGGCATACAGACACGCACGTACCCTTCTAGACGTCCACAGCTCACACACTCACACACACACACACACACACCATATAAACATATGCATAGACTGATAATAAGTAAACACACCCACACAGACACACATACGGAGCGCCTGGAGGCACGGCATGCCTGGTGGGAGATCTGGGGGCCTGGCACCGTGGTACGGGGCGCTTGGCGTCGGGTCCCCAGGGGTGGAGGGCGGACTGTGATGCTAGGTTATTGGGCTCTGCACAGCGATGCCTTTTGGTCCGCTCTGTAGGGGGGAGTGGGGGAGTGTGTGTGTGTGTGCGTGTATGGCGGCTTTTATTAAACAGTAATCCTGACAGCTGTTGTTCAACCAAGCACCCGCCCCCCATCCCTCTTCCCGCTTTCTTTCTTTCCTCCGTTTCATGCTTCTCTCTCTTGTTCCTGTCACAGCACAGCAAGAGGGTGTCTTCTGAAGGAGCCAACCGGATACACAAGAGACCCCTTATTACCAGCTCATATATACCCCTCCACACACACACACACCGACACACACACACACACACACATGCACACGCACACACACACACACGCACGCACACACACAAAAATGTCAATGTGAACGAGTTCCATGCTGTGTGTGATGTTAAGGCCGAAAGTGACACCATTAGGGCAGTCTGTATTGAATAGGTGTGTGTGTGTGTGTGTGTGTCTGTGCATGTGTGTGTGCGCCTATATGTGTTAATAAGCCCTTTAATGTAGCACAAGAATTAATGAGTCCGGGTGCAAAGGGTAAGACGTCCAGCTGTACACAGGCACCTGCACTCCACACACACACACACACACACACACACACGTCACACACAAACCTCTACCTGCAGCTGGCTACTGATTGAGCTGTTTCTCACCCAGGGGACCCTCTCAATGAGGGACACGTGTGTCTCTCTCACTAATTACCCCCCTTACACCAGCCTGCCAAGTGTGCACCCCTTCCTCTTTTTCTTAGTTCCTAATGGGAACAAAGATACTGTCGTCCCATCTCTGTCTCCATCCGTTCATACATCAACCCATCCCTCTTGGATCCCCTCCCTCCCTGCCTCCCTCCCTACCTCCCTCCCTGGCCCCCCTGTCTGTCATCCAGGATGGGCTGTCCCACCCCAGCTCTCTCCCCTAGGCCTCTGCCCTCTCCCCTGGGCACCATGTGTAGGAAAGGCCCCGGCTTTGTCTCCCTGTCTACATCCTGACACCGACCACAAGGGGAGAGAACTTAATGATGGGTTCAGCAAATGTGCTCACTGGCTTATACCCACATGGACGGACACACACACACACACACACACACACACACACACATTTCTTTCTTTCTCTTTCCCTCTCTCTGTCTTTCTCTCTCTCTGTCTCTCTCTCTCCCTCTGTCTTTCTCTCTCTCTTTTAGTGACAGGAAGGACAATGGTGCCGTCTGTTCACCATATCATTAACATGTCCTCCACTGTAATTATCCTGCTGGATACTTAAAGATTATTTAAATCTGATCTTCAGACAATTGGACTGATGCTAAAACTAATACACTTTAGGCATTTCCACTCCTTAGCTAACTAAATACCAAGGGAGCTAAATAGTGAGTGTGAGTGGTTGGCTGCAGTTTGTAAATTTATGCAAGAAAAGAGAGCATTTTCTTTCTTGTTGTTGAGATTTTATGATGGATTGTTTCTGCCTTGGCATGGGTGCATGTGTGCCAGGGTGTTTGTGTTGTGTTTTGTGTGTGTGTGGAGGCATTTGTGTGTTTTGTGTGTGTGTGTGTGTGTGTGTGTGTGTGTGTGTGTGTGTGTGTGTGGGCGTTTGTGTGTGTGCATATTTCTGTGTGTGTGAGTTTGCGTTTTAGTGTTTTAGTCAACTGGCCTCTCTTTGTGTGATTGAGGGATAGTTACATTGTAGCAGAGCTGAGGATGTTAAAATATTAGGTGAGAAAATTCAAAATCCAGAGGCATCACTATAGTGCTAATTATTTGAAGCAGTAGAACATATTATTGCCTTGAGAGAACATTCATAACAGTGGAATATCATGTCATTTCTTAAGTTGGTGGTTATAGGTGAAATCACATCTTTGAATGCAAGTCTCAAAATATTATACTAAAAATATTGTAAATGTCCATTGATTCAACATTGGATGTGACTGCAAAAATTGTATTTCTCTTGTATGGTTATGAGAACCATCTCATTTGTTGGGGGGAATTTGTTAGGGGAAATTTTAATGCCCATCTTAGCTAAAACTTTTACATTTCCAGGCAAACATTTTAATGGCTTATGTGTAAATATATATATATATATATATATAGCTTAAGTCCTTCCTCAAATGGAAGTCTATGCAGGATTTGAACCCGAAACCTTCAGCACACCAGCACCGCACTGCAGCTGGCTTAGCCTCACAGTGACCTACAACAGTGGAGTGACTCAGATGTTATACAACGTTCTCCTTGCTTCACATGTCCCATCACTGCACGTCAGCCTCAGCGGCAGTCCTGTCCCACACACTGACAGCCTCCCCTCCAATCTACTCTCTACCTTTTACTACCAGATCCCCACCATGGCACAATCACCACAAAAAGTCAAACATTGAAGTGTCCATCTACTGTTATCAGGGGTAATATGAAATGGCATGAAATAGCATATGTGTGAGCACAAAGCATGTGTGAAGCATATGTGTGAGCACAAAGCGTGTACGCATGATCACGATCACACACACGTAAAGCACACAAAAATGCACACACATATCCTGGTGTATGTGAAAAGGAGAAAATGAAGGATTAGATTAAATATGCATGACTTTGACTTTGGGGGAAAAATGCTCAGTCTGGTTAGAGTGACTGACAGGAGGTGAGATGTAAATGTAGAAAAGAGTAAAGAGGGGAGAAAGAATTCAATCTCACCCCCTCTCTTCCTCTCTCTGACTCTTTCTTTGTGTCTCACTATCATGTCTTTCTCTTTGTTTTTCCCCCTGCTCTTTCTGTCTATCTGTCTGTCTCGGCTGCAAGCACTAATGAGAATATGTGTTGTTGATGAATGTTTTGGTCATGTTGTTCGGGACAAGAGATGGACGTTGCCCTTTTCTCTCCTGTGTTTGTGTGTGTGCGGTTGTGTGTGTGTGGGCAGTGAGCCAAAGGACAGGGTCAGTGGTGCTGAATGACAGAATATCACTTGATGTGTGTATGTGTGTGTGTGTGTGTGTGTGTGTGTTTGATATGCTTTAATGACTGAGGCATGAATGTGTGTGTTTTTGCTTTTCTGTATTTATGTGTGGATGTTTATGCTATACAAGGATGTGATTTTTTTGTGATTCAGATTTGTTAGACATTTGAAATGGGAGATTGCTGTGTATTGTTTTACAACCTGCTTATCTGATGCTAATTTGTATTCCTGATCACATCGCTGAGTGTAGTTTAACTATGTTACTTCTCCTACGTGTGGTCTAATTGCATTTTGAATGGTGTTCAGCTTATTTGTGTGTGTGTGTGTTTCTGGCCAGTGGCTCTTGTTCTCTCTATAGGCAAGTCTAATGAGCACACAGACTTCTATGGAATACACAGTACAACTGCTGCTGCTGCTGCTAGTACACGCACACACACACACACACACACACACACACACACACACACACACACACACACACACACACACACACACACACACACACA
>NW_027279344.1:295000-410211 GCF_046629955.1 Centroberyx affinis
TGTAGTGCCACTTTATTGAGTCCAAGGACATCATCTAAACTTCATGTTCTTTGACAGTTTTGGTGTTAGATGTGATAATGACTTCATTAGGGAGTGGTGAGTGGTGTGAAAAGTTCTCTCAGACCTGGTCCAAACCAGCAGCTCTTCTCCCCCTGGGGTGTGTTTCCCACTTCTGTTAGAGGTTGTGGTAAAGTCTTCTCTATATTTCTGAATGGTTTAAACAGCAAAGCTCCCCAGAGATCAATTAATAGTTCTGAGAAGAGAGGATAGAGGAGAAAGCAGTGAAATTGCCTGTCTTAGTGGTTCATGGTCTGACGCGCCACTGCCAACGTTCGCTTAATTAGCCCAAAAATATCTATGAACAATTTCAACACTAAGAAAAAAACATTTTTGTTTGTGTTTACAATGGTTCATGAGTGAATCTTATGCTTATGTTTGGATATGCAAGTGAGAGAATGAGTGTGTGTGTGTGTGTGTGTGTGTGTGTGTACCTATTTAAGGTTGTCTTTGTGTGTTTTCTCCCTCTGAACGAGTGGTGTAATAAATCAATTCTTGAGACAGGAACCTGAGGAAAAAAAAACAATCATGAAAACGCAACACAACAGAATATGAGTAAACATTGATGGTGCCTGTCGAGATTGTTGGAGATAAAAACAAATCATGCTTTGTTATTCTTCTGTGCCGGAAGGTGCATTAGTGAAGTGAACCTCTCAGGTATTGTTTGAAAGAGAAGGCCTGGTTATTACTATTGAATATTTAGCCCAGTTATTTCTCTTTAATCTTTGTATTTGTCCTAAAAGATCCAAAATGACTGGCAAGTGACAAAAGCATGCCACCAAAAGTATGTCTTACAGTTGGTTTTGTTTAATCCCTCCATAGTGATGTTCAAAATGGTGGTTCCCAGTCCCAGTGTCAGCAGTGGATCCATGTGTAAGCCTTGCAACTGGACATGGGGAAAAACTCTCATCATATTCTACTTCAAAGACGATTTCAGTATAGGATGGATGATTAATTTGTCTTTGTTGAAAACGAATGACATGCTCAAGGGTCAAAGATTGCACATCAGCACTAAACAAGATGAATTTGTCCCACTTATTGCCATATCAGTGATTGGCTTGCCATAATTATTTGGCCAACAAGTCTAAACCTATTAGAGCAATGACTGTTAACCCTTATTTTATTCATCTTGGGTTTACAGCATCTCCTAATTGATGTGAATGGATTGCAGAGAGGATTTCTTTTGCAGCAGTTCTTTCTTGGGTCAAGGAATGCTGGGGTACTGCAGTCATAGTGGCTGCTGTAAAGCACACTGTAGAGCAAACTGCAGACTACAAAGCACACACAGACACATTTCCTCCTCTCTGTACTGGTACAAAGCATAGAAGACCCTAATGATCTTACTGACCGCAGTAGTCTGGCCCGGCCTCATCTGCACTCCACATGGAAAAGACAGAGGGAGTAGACGGACGGAAAGTCAGACAGAGAGAGAGGATGATGAATACAGTCGTTATGTAGGCAGGAAGGAGAGCGGGAGGGTGACAGCAGGCTGTTAAGTGGAGGAGGAAAGAGAAAATAAACAAGATGTAAGATTAAGATGAAACGGAGCTGGGAATAACTGAGAAAGGCAAAGAAAAGCTTGAATTTGAACTTTAGTCTCTTCCTCCTCATTAACCCCCTTACTGTAACATGTGAAACTTCATCAGTCTCAGTCAGAAAGCGCCATAATGTTCAGTGAAGCGGAATTGACAAGAATGCATCTTTCAGTTAGCTGTAGAAACTAAGAACCTGTAAATGAAAATGTGTCTTTTTACCTTGCTCCTTACTACAGCAAACAAATGTCTTTTCATTGCAGACTGTCAAGCGCATTATTTTTCAGAGCTGTTTTTGAATTTTATTTTTAGCCCTAATCCAAACCTCTGACTGCAGCACATGTTCATTGCCTATTTGTATATGAATTATTTAAAGAATATGCAGCATAGTAGGGGCTTGCTAGGTTTGTCATAAATTCCCAGCTTTTCAGGTAAATACTGTGTTGCGTTGCCTACTTATAGATGCACACCATGCATGCTCTGTACTGTTGTAGGCAACATGTGAGTGAAGTCAGCAAGTGGAGCATTATGTTGATGAATGTGCATGTAAAAATCATATATGTGTTTGTGTGTTTATTCATGCTGTAGCTAAGGGGATGCCATGGGCAAGCGAGAGTCTGTTGTGTGTGTGTGTGTGTGTGTGTGTGTGTGTGTGCACAAAAAACCCTTGATAGCATGCATGCTTCTGCACCTGATGTTGACAGAGGAACAGACAGAGAGAGGAGGCAGTGAACTGTGAGAGCTGAGCATCACACCACTTTAGTACTACTACTACTATGGGAATTAAAGCTCACTCTGTGTGTGTGTGTGTATGTGTAAATCTGTGCACGTATCACAAGCCTACCGGCATATTTGTGCTTTTATGTGCTCAAATGCTGTGTATGGCATTGTACTGGCATTGCATCTATTACATGTATGCACAATTAATTGTCTCTGACCCATATGCACTTGCTTGTTCACACACATTGCACACACATCATCTCCAGAGGAGCAGCATACACCTGCTTTTCCCTCATTAACTCCATCCAGAATGCTGTTTGTCAGCTCCACTGCCATGGGCTTCAACGGGCCACATATGTGTCCTGAGCTGGAGCAGGTGGAAAACTCCAACTCCCAGCAGGCACATGCCCTCCTGACCCCGCCTCCACAGACATCAGTAGAGTGCCAGCCGCTCACCTGCTGCCTCACCTCTGACACAAACACCTGGGGAAAAGACAGGGCACACATGCACCACAGAAAGCCGTCCTACCGCTTTGTTGAGCTCTGTCCTTCACTGTTCTCCCACTTCCCTGTTCCCCTCCTCTCGGGTGAACGCTGCCATCCATCCATCTCTGTTGTCTGTGTTTTGTCACCGCTCTCCAGTTCTGCAATTTTGTATCATCTCATTTTCAATATTGCTCTCCCTCTCCCTCCCTCTCTTCATCTCCTTTCCTCCTCAATTCTCTCTATTCCAAGGAGGAAAGACACCGGTGGTTTTGACCAATCTCGTCCCATTTAAATAGGCCAAGCTAGAAATAGTATGCCTGTGTAACAGTCTGAAATCAGGCCTCATCAACTGGAGTCTTGGTTAGTAAAGCCAAGATGTAATTCATTTCCTTGTCTTAACCAAGATGGCAAGATCCCCATGTTCATACATTGGCTGGAAAAATCTGATATGTATTTTCATCATAGGCACAGGGGCATGTAATATTCCTTTCATAACGGACTAGTATTATTAAAACATGAATAGATTGAGTAACCTTGAGACTCTGACTCTAGCGCTCACTTTTCGCTCTCCTCACCGTTGCCATGGCAATGCAGCAGCACCTTGCAGCATGTGTGTGTGTTTTCTCAAAACCACACCGCAGTTTTCATTCCATTGGATTTTTTTTTCTCCCCTTAAAGTTTCCACCTGCATGGAGGCGACCCAGCGGCTTGTGCAGCCACTGCAGAGAGAGAGAGACACTGTGTGTGTGTGTGTGTGTGTGTGTGCATTTGTGAGAGAGAGAAAGAAAGAGAGAGAGAAACTCCTGTCTCTTTGCTCCTTCTCCAGCTTCCATGCAGTGTGTGTGTATGGCAGGTATGCAGGTGGTGTATGTGTGTGTCTATGCGTGTGCAGGCAAAGAGATAACCATGATTGGGTGTGTGACTGCCAGCCTGGCGTCATGTGAAGCAGTCCCTCTCACTTGCCATTCTGCCTTTGGAGATAAGATGAACACACATACACACACACACACACACACACACACACACACACACACACACACACACACACACACACACACACACATACATGTAAACACACATTTTAGAGTTTGACTGCCAGTCGTATATCTGTTTTGCTTGGTGAGAGCCCCCATTACAGGAAACTTATACAGACAAATGGTGCATAACAGAGCAGCCCATTTATCTAGACCTATTTTTGGGCGCCCTGGTGCCTCAGTGGGCTAAGGTTCACTCACAGCATAGTGTGTTTAAATCTGGCTCGCAACCTTTGTTGCATGCCATCTTCTCTCTCCCATCTTTTTTGCTAGTGTCTGCAGCACACTCAAAGCAGAAATGACATAAAATAATCTTTAAACAAACCAATCTCAGCACCAAAATGTTCATGTTTCAAAGTTTTAAGTTTAAACATGATGCATGTGCCTGCAGTAGGCACATCCCCATATCTCAACACAATCGTCCCAAGAGAATATTCGTGGTTCTATTCGTGATCTCCTCGCATATCTATGTTCAGTGGCTGTCATTCTGCCTCTCCATCTAATTCAGCCCATGTTAATGACATGAGGGTGATGGCAACACCTGTCGAGGAGCAATGAAGAACAGGTGCGGTCGCACCACAGGAGAACCGCTGAGTCATCGAGTCACTCACTCACATGCACACACACGCACACACACACTCATACCCACTCTTACACAGTGGACAGCACAGAAATTCAACAAAGCTTTCATGAGCTGGGTATAGGTTGAATCACTTTAATATAATATTGATAGGTGATTTATTCATGTATTTATTCATATGAAAATGTCACAGATTGTTAGATTTGTTAGACTGTTGACTGTTTACTCCACTTCCCCCTCTCTGTAATGTATAGTGTCTGTGAGTGATTTGAAGGACACCAGGGGTTTACATGGTCTGGAGCTCAGCAAGTTATGCCCATGTCTCACCTCTGTGTCACTACATGAGGCCGGCAGCTCAGGCTGTGTCTGTCCGTGCTGCAGTTAGCTAAGCCGCAGCCCTGGGGAGCCTCTTTCTAAGCAGCCTAGAAAAAACAACAACAGCAGCAGCGGCGGCAACATTTGGACCCGACAGGAACAGCTTCCTTCGCTGGTCTACACTTCTCCCTCTCTGTTGTTAATTCCCAGTTCTGGCCCAGTTCTTCCTTTCTTGCACTGTTCACCACCCGTCCTCACCTCAAATTCTCTCCCTGTCCTTTCTTATTTCCCTCCTTCCTTCCTCCCTCCCTTCCTGTATCTTCAACTGTCTCCTCCCTACCCTTGTCCCCCCCCCGTACCCTTCTTCCATTTGCTACCTCCCCTTTCTCCGCCTTGCGTTCTCTCCCTTTCTCCCTCCCTCTCTCCCTCCCTCCCTCCCTCCCTCCTGTCTCCCGCTGTACGCCAGCCAAGCTCCTGCTCCCCACTACGTATCTTTACCGGGCAGCGCTGCCAACAATTAGAACACATTACTGCCAATTGTGCCACCTGCGGCCCCCTGAAAGGCAGAAAAAGAGGAGAGGAGGGGAGGGCACTGTGCCAATGGAGGGTGTGTATGTGTGGTGGGGGGTGGGGGTGGGGGGGTGCTTTACACCATTCTGGATACCGCCACAAAGCACAGTGTTTAATTACCAATAAGCACTGGTTTAATCAGGGGCCTGAATACCGCCGGATAGACAGACTGCAACCGCTGACGTCTGTGTGTGGGGGGGCGCGGGTGTGTGACAATGGCAACTGTTTATGTGAGTGTGTGTGTTTCTGTGTGTGTGTGTGTGTGTTGGTGGGTGGGTGGTGGCGGTTGATGTTTAAGCTGTTGTTTGAAGAAGATTGAGTAGGAGCTAGGATGGAGGGGAGGGTCATTGTGTGGGGGTTCATTATTATTTTGCAGCGTATTCAGTGTGTAGGCTGTTGTGTGTATGGTATGTGAAGATAGTGGAGAAAGGTGTGTGTGTATGTGTGTGTGTGTGTACACACACTTTCGCACCTGCATTTTGGCCAATGCTTGGCTCATATCACAGTGAATTGGATGCGTTGTGTGAGGCTGGAGTGGGAGCGGTCTCTTTTCTGGTCTTGTGGAGAAAAAGAAGAGGTGTGTGTGTGAGGAGATTTAGCCCGGAGCCAAAACCAATTCACAACCACTCCACACTAGAGAGGGGTCTTATCCCCACAACCTGCCCCATCAGTGACAGGCCTGAGCTCCCACACACACACATGTATACACATATATGCATGCACACAAGCACACATGCATGTTCTAACTTGTGTTGCTTGTATAAAGTATGGAAACACACAGTCCCTTACACACACACACACACACACTGTGCCAAGGTAGTATTAAAGCCTTAGTATTTCTCCGTACAGGCTGAAGCCAGTGGCCAGATGAGAATGTAATCCTCCATTGTGTTTTAAATGGATCAACCTGAGAGCTTAGTGAAGGCTGGGGACACTGCAAGGAGACACACACACACACACACACACACATACACACACACATACACAGTGGATTTACTTGTATTTTCTACTACAACTACTCTCACCAGTATATTGCAGCTCTTTCATTACTGTTGCTGTTGGTGAACTATCATGAACATTTGTGTGTGTGTGTGTCTGTCTGTCCTTTTGCAGTGAGAGAGCTACAGCTGGTCTATGGGACTATAGGTCTGTTTTCCAGAAGTGTCTTTGTGTGTGTGTGTGTGTGTGTGTGTGTGTGTGTGTGTGTGTGTGTGAGAGAGAGAGAGAGAGAGAGAGAGAGAGAGAAAGCATGTGCATCCCAGCTGTAACACACACATTACCCTCCCAAATGAATAAATAATGTTATGTCATACTGCTGTGACCCCCCGTCCCCCCTCCCCTCACAGACACACACTTCCCTTCACCCCAGACTTCACATATTCATCAACCACACACAGACGCACATGCATGCACACACATGCATGCACATGTTCGCTCACACAGACGTGACACACTCGCGCACACACACACACACACACTCTCACCTGACACCCTGACCCTGGTCAATGAAGAGCAGATGTTTTGAGGTGCTCCTGTTTAAAAGCTACAGACCCTCTGAGTCAGTGACAGGCAATTTTCGTTTACCCTATCCCTTCTCTTGTCATCCCTCCCTCTGTCCTTCTCTCTCTTCCGCCTCTCTCTCCCTCTCCCTTCCCTGCTCTCCTCTAGAGTCTGGATGAGTAATTGCTCAGGGCTTCAGAGAGAAGGAGGGATGGAGAGAAAAGATGGAGAGAGAGGGGGGAGGGAAGTAAGAGAGCAAGTGCAAGCGAGAGAAGCAGAGCGGGAATGAAGGAAGGATGAAAGGAGGAGTATTGAATGTGTGCATGATGGCGTGTGTGCATTTGTCTGGGTGTGCATGAGTTTTTGCACTGTAGTGGGTATGTGGGTATATGTGTGTGTGTGTGAGAGAGAGAGAGAGGGAGAGAGAGAGAGAGAGTGTTTGTGTGTCAGGCACAGGGGGATCATTGATCTGCTGAAAGTGCAGTGTGTGTGCTGAATTAGAGGAGCAGGCACAGGGCTTTGAGCTTGTAAAACACTCCCACAGTTACAGCTCTTAGCTCTCTCTCTCTCACACACACACACACACACACACATCCACACGCACGACATACACACAGATCTATATTTGGGTGTTACTTACTCTATCCAGATTGCGAGTATGTGAGTGCTTTTATTTATGCCTTATCAGTGAATAGGTGACTGAATGAGTTGGAATATTGGCAGTTTTATTTGGACTGTCGAAACCTGGCTGCGGGGAAAAGGGTTAGAACATTTTATGTTACCTCATCCTCAATGAAGTAAATGAGTCAGTGAATGATTGAATGATTTTTCTATTCAACATTTAGTTAACAGCAGTAGCACATTTGCAGACAATACAAGGGTGAAAATAGCAATAATAAGAAAGGAATTAATTAATTTTTAAACTGGTGGGAAATTAATGGGTGAATTTTTGGATGTACAGTATGAGCGCACAAACCATGAAGGAACATACAAACCAATGCATCACAGAGTGACACTACATGTGAAAGACACAGTGAATAAACGAAGCGCAACCATCAAATCAACATAAAATTAACCAGTACATAAGAACATTTGAGACAGTGATGGTGACAGCTGGATGAACGATGACCGAAAGACTGAATGATTGAATGAATGAATTGTTGGTCCTCCTTCCTTCTTCTTCCAGCCCTCAACCAAAGGGTGTTTCCACAAGGTGGCTGAGCAGAGCTATGCAACTCCTAATGGACACAATCTGTCTGACATGCATGTGCAATCAATATTAATTCTCTTATCTGAGGCCCAAGCTCCATCCCATTGTTCAGCCAGCCAGTCACATGTCACCTGCTTCAGCCTGATTGCCAGCCTGACATGCCAGATTATCTTGGCGGGCAGCAGGAAGATAGCAAGGCAATCTGAGCTTATCTGTGGTGTAGCATAGCATAAGTGCTTGACAGTGGAGATAGACATTCTCTACCTGTGATGATGAGGATGGAGGTTGTGAGGTCAAAGTTGTGAGTTCAAGAAAGTGTAGCTTTTATTTTGAAAGGTTTTCAGGATGAGCATATTGAGAATGATGATGATGATGATTATGATGATCATGATGCTAACATTGGCTGAGATTCTGCCACCAACAATATTATTATAACAGGTACAGACAGCATGCCTAAGCTGTATGCTAAACATGTTTGTTGTTTTGTTGTATTTGTACTATATAAATATGATGAATTGTAACCAAACGTCTTAGCCACTTTGTATGAAGTGTTTTTCTTGTGCTGAACAGGGTTGATGACAGTTATGACAAAGATGATTGCAATGACATTGGTGAGGATGATGGCAATGACAACACTAATAAAAACCTAACTGCTACGAGAATAATGTTGAAACTGCTGACCACAGAAAGCCTGAGGAAAATTATCAAAATACTGGAAGTAGCAATAATGCCCTTAACAACCCACCCCAACCCAGCTGCTATTGACCATTAACATAATGAACTAGCACCCATCTCCATACAAATGACTGCTTAAAGCTTTAAGGGCGTCTGGGAGCCCTAATGTAGTGCCTGTGAACTTTCCTAAGATGACGTATTGATTGTGCCAATCAATGGACCTAAAAAGCCATAAGTGCATCTGGTAACCATAATGGCCGCACTTAAAGGAAGGATGGATGAGTGTAATATGCACTAAGCATCATTGTCTGTGGTGGAGGGAGGGGGGGATAGAGGAATGCAGAACAGTGGAAGATAGCAACAAATAGTTAGCGAATGGAAATATTGCAAGTTAGGGTGAGGGGGAAAGTTTGAGAGAAAGAAGTGGGGAGGAAGAGAGATTACAAGGGAAAGACGTGTGGAGTGAGAGACAGAGTGAGGAAGACTTTTCAATATTTTAGTATACTACAATCATATAACTCCCATTCATTCTAATGGAAGAAAACCCACTTCTTGCTTTTTTTGTGGTCCAGATCATATTCCTGATGGGGGGAATGCAGAGAGAGAGGCTAACTGCATTTAAAGTATTGTTGTGGCTTCAGCGTCATCCTGTCTGCCTCCACTCCTGCTTCTTTGTGTGTTAATGATTAATGTGCCGGCGAGCAGGGGGTCCTCTCCTTCATCAGCTGTGGCTGTCCTCCCTCTCTTCATCCATCCATCTATCCCTCTCTCTTCCCATCCATTGTTCCAGATTGGTTGTTGAGCAGTGATTTGAGTCAGCTATGCTCTGATACCTAGACCCAGTTTTGAATGTGAAGGATTGCAGACGGTACACATTAGGCATGCCAGCAGATTGATCTTGAATTTCTCTTGTGAGTGGAAGGGAAATGAGTATATCAGAGGAAGTAAACAAACTGCTCCCTAAAGTGAGTTGAGAGGAGGAACGGAATTCATTTGCCCTAACACTATTTGAATTAGTATTTTGTATCCTACAACAGGAGTTTTCTGTATTCCTATCTTTTTGGTCTTTGCTCACAGTAGAACAATATCAACTTTGGTAGTAATATACAAACCTTTATCCAATGTTTATCTTGACAAGCCCCTCCTATAGTGTGTGTAACTCCTCACGGCTGCAACTCTCTGTTCAGCTGCACTTCCCCGCCACTAAAAGCCTACCTGGCCCTCAGCAGCTGGGTCACACAAGAGGCCATTTGGGCTCATCAAACATTCATTGACCCCAATCTCCCCACCCTCTTCTCTCCTCCTTCTTCCCCTTGTCTTCATTTTCAAATAACCACCTCAGATTGCTGCGCTTTAAAACTCGTACATCTGAAAAGCTTCATAAGACACTAAAAAAAGACAGATGAAGAGGGATGAGACAGTAGCTTCTTGCTTGAGGACACCTGCTTTGAAACCATTTTCTCTTACAATACATAGTGGGGTCGTACAGTTCCCGATGGAGCAACTAAAATCTAAGCTTTGCACAATGGGCTTGGGGGATTTCTCTCATTACACTAGGCAGGCGGGATCTGTGGTTATACGTGCCCCAAGGGTTGAGGGTTTAGGGTTGATTTATATGTATAGAGGCATATGTCTGTCTGGGAGGAAGGGAGGAAGGGAAGGAGGTAAAGGAAGTAGGGGATGAGAGGAGGAACAGTAAAGGACTATTAGTCGGGCGGTAGAAAGCCTTTAGACCTAATCCTGGGGAGACGGTCTCACTTAGCCTTCGCTGATTCCACCCCCCCTCTAAAGCCCCGAAGGCCTCCAGTGGCGCATTCCCAGCTCATAAACTCATGCATGTTTTAGCAGGGCTCACCTCCGGGGAGGGGGGTGGGGGTATTGACCGGTCTAGGATACACAACATCCACATGGGAGGGGAGGGTGGAATAAGAGCCGGAGAGAGCCTCCCTAAGGCCAACTACCTAACTAGCACCCTCCATATTTCATACTCCCTTATCCCCATCTCCTCCCCCTACAAGCTCTCAACACCCCAATTCTTGAGGGAGAGGGGCTTCATACGCAAAGTGCTTCTCCCTTGATAGAAGCTCTAGTGTGTGTGTTTGTGTGTGTTTGAGAAAGTGTAGTGGCTTCTTATGGTCCTTCACTTTATCCATAAGTGCCCTACATTTTCCATAGGGGGAATAATGTGAAATGCCAAAGGATCACCCCTGTTCCTTGTACACTCATGCAGGTATACATGACACACACACACACACACACACACACACGCTGGGGTATGGTAAGAAATCTGTGGGCTAGCTCCCCAATTTGGTAGCTTGAAAGACTCTTGGAGTCAAGTATGTTTTGATTGATGATCCCAGCTAATAGCTAGCCTAGCGTCTGGCACGCGACACTATCGATTTCCCAAAACCCCAACCCTCCCCTACACACCACACACACACACACACACACACACACACACACACACACACTTGAGCTTGTGTTGACACAATACAGATGACCTAAACACAGGAGGGAGATTAACACAGATAGGGTAGCACATATTGGTGCCCTTTTGTCAGTTTTCATTACATTATGTAGATTGCTGTCCATTAAAGCACATAATCCATCATAAAAATGGGCCAAACACACAGCAGGTGTGCTATAGCCCATCTTGTGTTAACTACAATTTTTTTTTCTTTTGCCAATGTTTGATAGATATTTTTGGACTCCACCTCACTTGCAGCTGACATTTGAAGTCAATACACATTCAATCTTTCCCTCCCATCAAATGTTCATCATTTACCGATTACATTTTCTCTTTCCCCCACTGAGAAAGATGAGAGACTTCTTCAAATTTTTAAATTGGTTTGTAATTTGATAACCACTGCTTCATTTGACACTTTCCTTACTTTATTAAGCAATTTCAAGTGCCATTTCTGGAAAATACTGCCATGTGTTTGGAAAAATATAGAAGCGTGTGTGTGCACATGCACACGCAGACGCACACAGACACACACACACACACACACAGTGGTGTGTCTCATCATGCCAGGTCTATCCACTATGATGGGTGTGGAAGAGTGGCTCCTGGATGTCGCCGAGATGTCTATGGAAGCTCTAACTTAAGACGTAACGTGTTGCTTTTACTCTACTTTGGTGACCTGTTCTAATGTCAGCACATTCTGTACATCTTTGGAAGATACATAAAGGACTGGTTCAATCTCTTTCTCTTCAAAGAAGTGTATGTAGCCTCCTGCTGTGTGCATCTCTTCCTCTCATCAGACTCCTTTTAATAAACATTTATATATTCAAGTAAGATGAACCTCTGACTCCAGAACATTTCTTCAACAATGGGGCTGTATGATGAGATAGTGCTCTAAAGTATAAGTGGACATCCGCACTCTTAGTTCCCAAACGGTGTTTATCAGATTTGTGACAGTGCTTCTTCTAATAAGCCTCATGGCCATAGAGTCCTCATAATCAATATCCAAACATCTTTCCTATCTCTCCTTGTCCATCCATAAATCTCAGTCAGTGATGTCCTGAGGCCAACTCTCACCCCCTATATTTCTGGGCCCGGCGATCAGTAAGTGGTCTAGACATATTCAGCACTCTGCCACTGTATCGCTCCGAAAGGTCAGGGGTTAAACACAATGGAGAGGAGAGAATGATTGCCTCGCGTGTCACCCCTGGGGCAAGGGCTGACTTACACACACACACACACACACACACACACGGACCAAATGTGTCTTTATGTATGCATGAGCTGGCCCCACTATTATCCAAACAATGGAGTGTGTAGTCTGATTAATTGAGTGAATGTGATGGTCCTATGTATACCATGTATATTACTGTATGGATATCAGCTATTATACCTTAAAGGTCTCCATTACACCTCCCTTTGGACAGGCTGCTTGGAATAGTTGGGCTTAGAGATGGGGGTCGAGGCTCCTTGTGTATGTGTGTGTTTGTACATTGGGTAAGTTATTATGTGAAGAGACATTGTCACATACACAAACACAAAGTGTGACAATGACAGCGGCCGGAAAGAAATGTTATTGTGTGAGACTCTCGCCAGCCAGTGACTGCTACTGACCTACAGCTACAGACCAGAGGGGATCAGAGAGGGAGAAATGGAGGGATGGGAAAATAGAGGAAATATGGGAGGGAGAGAGATAGAAAGAGGGTGGGGAAGTGGCAAAGGATGGGAATGCATTTTTGTCACAGTGCATTTGTGTGTGAGATGAAGGAGCATAGAAGCACAGTTATAATCTTTGTGAGTGTGCATCACGGACAGCAGTTGAGAGAGTGTGTGTGTGTGTGTGTGAGAGAGAGAGAGAGAGAGAGACTAGACGGTAGCAGTGGCAGTTAATATTTAAGAGGGTTAAGTACTGCTGTCCCCCCAGGCATGATGAGTCGAGGATGTTTGTGTGCGTCTGCGTCTCATCCTGTGGTTTTGTGTATGTATGTGTAAGACGTAATGACCCAAGCTCACACTTTTGAGGCCTATCCTCATGCATGCGTAAGCACAAACACACACACACACACACACACACACGCACTGGTGACATTTGACCTGTATTTGGTGCTGGAGGTAGCCTGAGGGGAGGTGATGAGTTGAATGGAGACAGACAGACTGATATAGTCAGACACTGGACATTGGCCCCTATTGATGACACACAAAGAACTCTATCTCTCTCTGCTTGGCCTCATCATCATCATCACCGCCATCGACACATCCCTCTTTCTTTCATCAATGCTTTCTTCCTCTTTTCTTGTTCCAAGAGCCATTCATTTTCTGACCATTTCCCTTCTTCTCTTCTTCATCTCTCTTTGTCCATCCATCCAGCCCCCACTCTCCCCCTCCTCTCTCTCGTTCTCTTTTTGCGTTTTCCGAGCTGCTTTTTAGTGTTATTCCTTTATAGATGATAATGATCACATTAATGGCTCTGTTATGGTTGAAAGTCAAGGTCATACCCATAGTGGGCCATATCTTTTTATGATATTGCATTAAAAATGTGCAATCATATAGACTTTACAGTAATCACACATTGGTAGTAATTCACAGGGTGAAGTTTGAATGGAATTTTTTGGGAAGTCTATTTACAAGGGACTAAAAAAACAAGAAAGACACAGATGCACAATGATACATGGACACACACAAACACACAGCCACCCACCCACTTTATCCATGCACACACACACGCACGCACACACACAGAACGAAGCAAGACAGACACAGGAGCAGATGCACAGGTATTTAATTAGGACTGACCGCAGCTGTTACTGTTTATTACCTAGACATTGTGAAGAGAAACTTCTGAAAACAGACACACACACACACTCACTCTCCTCAGGTTAACCATTTGTTTGAGGTGGCCTCCCAAGGGAATGTCAGGAGTGTGTGTCTGTTTGTACAGTATATGTGTGTGTGTGTGTGTGTGTGTCCCCACATGCTCACACCCACTCCCCCTCCTCCTCTATGCAGGGTCGCAGGAGCAGCCATGTCCACCGCCTGTTGTATGCTAATAGCGTTGTCTCTATCTCAGCAGAAGCTGTGTGAGTGGGAGACCATAAGTGCTCATATCCATGCATCTAACAAACTAAGGGCCCATTCACTCAGCACACACACACACACACACACACACACACATACACACACACACACCAGATGGTCTGCTGTTGTCTTTATCCTTCTCTCCCTCCTTCAGTTTCTCCCCATCTCTTTGTCTTTTTCTTTCTCTCCTGTTCTCTTTAATTTGCCTGCAGCTCATGTATATGTGTTCTGCCTCTTGCACTTCTCCACTCTTTCTCTCTCTGTTCATCCCTCCCTCTGTCTTATTCTTATTTCTCGCACTGTGTATTCCCTGTATTCGCTCTCTCTCTCCTTCTCCATCCCTTGTCTTCAGGTGACAGGTCCTCCGTTTGCAGTCAACGCTGTCGTGTTCTCTGTCTGCTCTCTGTCAGCATTGTCGCTCCGCGATACACACACATATACACACACATACACACACACACACACACACACACACACACACACACGGTTGGGATGCTGCTCTGCTTTTTTCAGATTGAGACAGCTAGACATCTACAATGGTGGCAGGTTCTGACTTTGCTACAATTTTGCAATACTGTCATGTTTGACTTTGAGACTCACTTTCACTTTTGCTAGCACAATTATAAACTTACAGTCTAACAAACAGTGTGACTGAAGGCTGAGCACATAAAACAGCTTTCATCACAGAAGTTCACAGAAGTATTTTTCATAGAAATGAAAATCACACAAACACAAATCAAACCAGTTTTATTTATTTTTACAGGATGCACCATTGTCATAATTGGTGTACAAGTAGTTAGAGCACTTTTTCACTGAACACATTTCATTTCTGTGTTGCAGGCTTTGGCCTGATAAATAAAATATTTTATGCTCTGTAGGCAGCAGGCTTTGTTTCTACCATGTTGTGTTTGTTGTTGTTTGTGTGTGACTGCTTGTGGTTAACCTCGGCATTGTGTTTGTCTTGGTGTCGCTGGTGTGTGGGAGGATGTAATTTGATACTTGAGGGGTAATTAGCATAAGGCATCTTTCTATCTCTGTCCTCCTCTGCCTTTTATACACACACACACACACGCACACATGAACATACCCCACCCGAGCTCCCCTCATTTCTGCACTATGTATTCAGAAGGCTAACTAGGCTAGTATGATTAATGTGCACGGGATGATCCATAGCTGTTCTCCATTCCAACGAGTCCCATAGGGAGCCCTCTGCTCTCTGTCTCACATACGTTGGCTAGCCAGCTAGCAGCCTTCTACATACTGAATGGTTACTGTGATGAATGATTAACACACAGCCATGCTAAATGATGGCCATTGGATCATTTATATAGCAACTACAGAGGAAGACCTTACAGAAACAGAGAGAGAGAGAAAGAGAGAGAGAGAGTGTCTGTTTGGTATCAGTAGCTGAGACAGCGCTGTGGCCTTGGCAATACACATACACACACTCACACATCCACTCTCACACCCACACACCACACCACACCAAGCAGTGCAGACACCTTTTCCATTTCATCGGTCAACATCCCTATCACTTTTTGCCTGTCTTATTCCTCTCTCTCATCATCCCTCAGTCTATGCTCTTCTTCTCCTGTCCTCTGCCTCTCTCTCTCTCTCTCTCTCTCTCTGCTTTTTCTCTGTGTGGAGTGCTGTTAAGACAGCCATGAAACACAGCCTCATTTCCCCAGCTATTTCCCAGTGAAACCCAAATGAAAAGATACTACCAACCTTTTCCTCTCTCCTGCCACACCACTCACAGTAAATGCTGACGAGAGACTGCAGTACCGTCTCTGACCTTTTACTGGGCTCTCGACACACACACACACACACACACACGCACACACACACGTGCACACACCATTCCTATTACTGGCGGTGCCTTTGAATCAGCAGAGTCTAGGGGTGGTGTGGAGGAATTTAATGACACACAATGTCTCTTCAATTTTAGTGCTCCCAGGCCAGGCTACCAGGTGCACCATTTGTCCTTTATTCAAAGGAGAAAGGGGGCTCGAGTGGCCCTTAAACGGACCTTAGGCCCTGACTGGTTTTGAGTGTATGTGTGTGTGTGAGAGAGAGAGAGAGAGAGAGAGAGAGAGAGAGACGGATACCAGTAGACAATCAGACAGACAGACACTGACAGAGTAATCGTAGTTTCTCTGTGGCTTTGTCTGTATCCCAATACTTGGGTGTGCATGAATATAAGCTGTACATGCCTACCTTACTGCCGATTTAAATTTACAGCATAGCCACCAAATCCCACCCTTTAAATCCTCCATAAAGCCCTCTATAACCTCCCTATCACCTTCCTGTCCCCCTATTGCCACCCTTATAGGCTGTTCATATTTCATGAGGACCGGGTGGTCCTTTCACTTTGCCCTATGACCCTACAGTATGTCTTCCAGGGATGGTGGATGAGAAACTGAGAGGCAATGGCCCTAAATATCCTTTATGGAAATACCGCTCAGCTTCCTCTGAGACCCCCTCCCTACACAGCCCCTCCTCTGGCCCCCGATCCCAGATCAATAAATAATGGGGCGAGGCAGCAAGAGTGTACAGCTAACAGATTGTGAGAGAGGGAAGAGAAGGCAGGGAAGGAGGGAAGGAGAGTGCTTGCTGCATTGCAATGAGAAGCTGTGGGAGCTGTCAATGGCTAGAGAGACAGAAAGACAGGGAGAGAGAGAGAGAGCGAGAGAGAGAGAGCGAGAGAGAGGAAGACAGAGGTGGTAACAGGGGAAGGAAGAGATCAACAACAGCAGCAGGATAAAGTGAGGGAGAAGAAAGGTGTCGGACTGGAGAGAAAAAGATGTAGGGAATAAGTAAAGGGACAGAAAAGGAAGAGACGGATAGAACAAGAGTTTGCACCATAAAATAGAATTATATACCACAGATAAAAGGAAGTGTAGTTTAGTTACAGAGGAGAGCGGCTGCACAGATGTTAGTCCTGTTAAACAGAACTCTGAAATTGCTGCAAATTAGACCGCTGACGTTTAGGAATTGGCTTAGAAAAGAGGGCAGAAGAAGGAGAGACGAGAGAGAACAAATGAAAACATAAACACACCGGGCACAATTTAATGTTCTCCATGTTTGCCTGTCTAGCTGTCAAAGCCATCGGCGGGAGAGCTTGACATGGTAGCCACTAATTCCCCCTTTCCTCCCCTCTTCTGCTCAGGCCTGCTGCTGTTATTGTCAATTATATCCTATTGGCAGGTAATTACTGGCATTTAAGGAGCAGTCATCAGTCGCTGTGAAGTAATGTGAATTCTACAGGTAATTAGTGTGAGCCACGGTCAAGTGTATGAAGGCTGTATACAGATAAAAACAAGAAGCTCTTAAGCCCCCTCCGTGGCTCCCTGAAGTACTGCAACGCACACACACACACTCACATGCTCGCACTCACATGCACACACACACGCACACACACTACAATCCCCCTCTCCCCTAAGTGTTTACTTAGTGCAGCCTTACTTTAGCAGCACCAGTCTCAGCACCCGTTTCCCCTGGCACAGAAATGTCAGCTGTGGCTCATCTAAATGACGCCCATCTGTTGAACCTTAATCAAAATTTCCATAATTTTCTTCATGCACTATTATGTCTCTTCTCTCCCCTTTTCCCTTCATCTCTCCCCTGTCGTCGTCCTATCTCGTTTGCCGAGTTAAAATGCTAATTCATAAAACGGAGAGTATTCTCAGGGTGGCCACATATGTTGTGGAAATGTGAATTTGAAATATGATAATGAAATAAGTGCCCCCCAGTAGAATAGACCTGCTCCCACTATGAAAAGGGTCTTGACCTCCTGTGGTACTGTTGTAATAGATGGAGAGTGTGCAGAGAGGGGTGGAGCGATGTTCCCCAATGTGCCCCGTCTCCCGTGCGCTGTGCCTGGCCGCGGAGAGCGGCGATGGCCCGGCGTCCATCGGGGCTTCAGTATGGATTTTCCTTTTCCTTTAAAGCAGGCCTAATCTGGAGTAAGTGGCGGGCCTCACTGATCAATGGACATCTAGGAACGCCCCTCGGTGGCCGATGGGACAGGCAATTGATGTGTTGTTCCAGTAGAATTAGTCTGGCCCTTTTATTTGGTCACAGCCAGCCGGACAGTCGATAATACCTCTACTTTTGTGATTACCGCTTCTCCACTCCAATAGCCAGTGCAGTCAGACACACCCAGATGGCTAATAGTCGGTTAATGGTTATTATCATCTGTGCTTTTTAGATAGTGACATAGAAAGGTGAATATGGATTTAAACTATTGGGTATTATTGTTTATGTTTACAAAACATTAAAAACAGTATTGATTTCACTCCGAGAACTTTTTAAAGCTTGAAAATACTCTGTCAGCTTTTTTTACTTTAAGTTATTAGATATCTTCAGTCTAGACATGTCTTTTGAGGGGGGATGACTCACCCAAACATCAAACTCAATGGTTCTCCGTACCTAGAGAACAAGTCCCATCTGTCTCCAGCCTGATGGGATCTAAAGGAGAGCCAGCATCCCCAGAGATTACATTCAGCACACGGCCCCGGCTCTAAACAGCAAAGAGTTACTACTTCCTGTCAGCCAGAGACAAAAGGCTGTTTGGACTGGGCCTGACCGCTGTTTACATTTCACCTCTGTTCAGCTTCTCTGTCCTTTAAACACCATGCCAACCAGGCTCACAGCCAGCTGCTGTGTGATATAGTCTTCAAACTCTTTCAGAAACAATGTGTGAGTGTCATCAGCGTGCTGCTGTTATGTTCTGTGAACCTGACTTGTAGTGAGTTCTTCTCCTTGAATCTTGGAAAAAAAAAGTCTCAGACTTCATCTCCAATCTGGAGAGGGAACTCCTGTGTGAAAACCTTTTATCAGCCATTGCCATTTTTTCGGCTCCCTCCCCTACTCAAGCTCATCCATTAAGAATGTGTACCATAGGTCGATGCGCGAGCCACAGTGCATCAAACTGTGTTTTGACTGCACAGTTATGGCCTTTTATCTCTAAGCCCAGCAAGGCTGCCTTCTTAAAATGTCTGTCTGGGGGCTCCATGGGGCAGAGTGCATGGTTACTCGTAATGCTAAACTAGCACTTAACAAGGGCCTGGGAACCGAAGGGTTTATGCTTTAATGCCTGCCAATGGAGTGCAAGTCGACAGCCAGACACTCATCCCCAGTGTCTTGATAGGAAGCAACATATCACACAACTGTTCAGCTTGGGTGGCATTTGAGTTAGCCAAGATAAAATATGTAATTGTAAATTACTAAAATAGTTCTCATCCTTTTTTTACCTTTTGTGTGAATGAGCATTTAGTAAAGACAAGCACGTAATTTGTGATAAGCTGTGGCCAGCTTTGTGCTTTGGGAAGCCAGCATGCATGAAAAAACTGACTCACTTGGGATTAGAACCCAGTATTTCTGTCGTGGCAAAGCTATCTTTTAGCAACCAAGCTAAACTCAAAGCAGCACAGGAAACCAGCTCATAGAGTCTTTATAGCTGTGTCCTGCAATGGCGTATGACTGACCAACTGACATAGTGGCCTATACTAGCTGCTGGTCGCAGCTAAAACCAATGTCTTTTAATCTTACCAAGGAAAAACACATCACAAAAAGGCCTGTGCCCCCTAAAGGTCCTCCCACCATTGCAGAACAACAAAGGGGACCTGTAAAGATGTCGTGCAAAACTCAAACAGCAAACAGCAATTACCAGCCACTCCAGTCCCTATTACGGCTGACATTGATTAATAAAACCACTGATGCAACAAAAAAGAGAATGGGGCGGGAATGTAAACGGTTGACCAAAGAGGCCGGGAAGGCAAGAGAAATCTGGAGCTTTCAGATAAAAATTCCCACTCTGCTTTCAACTAATTATCCTCCTAGCCTCGTCAGTCCCCAAACCAAGCCCATTCTATCACAGATAAGCCTCAGGAGACAAAGCTCAGGCAAAACATGCATATTTATGTTTGTGTATGTGTGTGTGTGTGTGTATGTGTGTGTGTTTAATTATGGGAGTGGGATGCATACTGGGTCGTGTGTGTGCACGCATACACACTTAAGTACAGTATGCACATGTATGTACAATATACCATTGTGCTGTTTGTCCAGTGGGTAGTCTGAAGGGAGTACAGTGGAGGAGGGAGAGAGAGGCTGTGCTAGCAGGTAGAATTCTTCCCTAGGGTGAGTGTTGATTAATGAATCACATCTTTTTAACCTGAGGCTGCTACTGCGCCGCTGCACTTTCACAGTACTACCGAGCGCCAGCCAGCCACATGCCGGCCCGCCTGACTGGCACGACATGGCACAGGGTGTGGGTGCCGACGCCGCTAAAGGGGGCTGAGAGTTAGTGCAAGGAGAGGCAAATTAGATTCAGGGTATAAGCGGAAACTGCCTGACAAATTTGATCATTTCAGCCTGCGGGTGTTTTTCACTCACACAAACAACCCCCCGTGGGATGTTGTTGAATTAGTTTGACGTATGTGGTTATTATTTGGTGTAAATTAAGCATTTCATTTTTTGTTGTTTTGTCGTGCCAGCCTTAATAATTTTGGCTCAAAATGTATTTTTTGTGTGTCTTTGTTTTTGTTTCCAGTCAGTACTATAATAATGTTTTTTCTCTTCCCTTTCTCCCTCTCTTCCTTATTCCCATGATGCCTCCATCATTGTGTGCCTCTGAATTGGCTCCCTCTCATTATCAGGTATGTAATGAAATTATTTTCTCCAGCCTATTGTATTTGTCTTGCATTGCAGTTGCATATACCACATACTGAGACTCCCCATACTGAGCGAAAGTATGGACAGATAGTTGCACACTGCTAGCTGTACAAATCTTAAAGAATTTGTTTTCTTTGAGTCAGCACTATATGATATTTTATTTGCTCAGAAAAGTTGAGTAATTGAAGAGTGCGATTCCACTCCCAAAGTTACATCTACGTATATGAAATGATTTATACCACAAAATTAAAACAAATTATGGTACTTTTAAAACAATCACTGGTAACTTTGTCTTTGAGTGGCAATACATGGAATAAATGGATACATAGCATTTTGGAAAATAACTAAATAATAAATAAATAAATTTCAGCTTTGCCCCAGTTTACATTAGGCCAGTTACACATATTCTCAACAGACAATGTTTTTTTGTCACATTCTCAGACAAAGGTGAACATGAGGTCACATGATCTTGCCCCAGGTGTGTGTGTTTGTGTGTGTGTGTGTGTGTGTGTGTATGCCCTGTATGCCCTGCACGCCCATACTCAGGTTGGGCCCTTGCCCCTGGCCTGAGGCTCTCTTAATCAGTCTGCAGCTGGCACAGCAGTCACACAGCTAGCCTGGCATCTGGTGTGTGTTTGAAACTTCTGCCTTCCCTTCCCGCTCTCTCTCTCTCTCTCTCTCTCCCCCTCACTCTCCCTTTCCTTGTCTCGCTCTCTGACTCAGTCTCTCTCTCTCCCTCTTGCTCTGCCAGCCTGGATGCTGTGACATAGCCATTTTTGGTCTGGTTGGCTGGGGAAGAGATTTTACAGTGATCCAGAGAGTTGGGGCTAGTTTGAGTCGTCTGGAGTTGTCATAATTGATCACTTTATCACCGTTTTCTCTTTCCTTTTTCTTCATATTCTCTGTTATTAGTCTCTCTATTTTACCTTCATGTCCCATTTCTGTGTCTCTGTCTCTCCTGTCCAGATGGGCAGTAGTGAAAGACCACTGTGGGATAATGAAATCTCATTTCTGGCCTGCCAGTGGTCTCTAGCTTTTTCAAACCTGATGGTCCAACTGTTAATTGTGTCTGCCACCATTCCCAGTCATCCTTTCTTTTATGTATTTTTCATCTTCCACCCCTCTCACTGCCCCCACCATCCTTGCCTCTCTCGCTCATTCTGTCTGTCATGCTTCTTACTTTGCCATTCATGTAGCAGAGGTGACAGAGACGTGGGAAGACGGTTTCTATATTATGATGGCGTATTAGATGTTGTTAGACACAGCCTTCTCACCTCTCAATATGTGTGGAGAGAAAATGTTACGAGATATGTGTGTGTGTGTGTGTATGTGTATGTGTGGCTGTTCAAAGACGATGGTAGATTCTATTGATCCAGTGGGACTGGTCCCCAATGATAACGTTATGTCACCCTATACTTCCCTCAACCACACACACACACACCTTGAGCATATGGCTTGAGGCAGATATTTAAGTGCATTGTCAACAATGTTTACTATCAAACACTCGCTCCACAGAGAGCCCTTTAAGGACCGCCGGACTTTGAATTGCAGCCCTTCTGTGTGTGTGTGTGTGATTGTGTGTTTCCAAATGTTTATATTATGTTTATTTGTTGTCTGAAAGCACATTTGCGTGTGTATGTATGCACACTTTCCAGACTCAGAAGATTTAGTTGAGTGTGATTGCTTTCATAAAATCTGCATGTTTATTATGGTTTGCATGTGTAGAGAGCCAATTCATGGTTTTGTGTTGGTGTAAGTTTGTGTGTGCTTGAGTGGGCAGGCACACACACTTAGCATGCCAAGAACTCTGAACAGAAAAAAACAATCAAGTTTACTGCACATCTGTTCCCCCCCTTCTCCCCCCCCCCCTCTCTCTCTCTCTCCCACTCACACACACACACTTACAGTATACTACACTAGCCAGTAAAAGTGCACCACAGCTCAAAAACACTCTCATAACCTCCTTGATAATGAGTAACTCTCCCCTCCTCAGCACTAATGGCAGTTTTTATTAGTTTTCCATGGCACTGTGGTGTCACACACTGAATAGCTTTTGATTATGTTGCCCAGCTAGTTGTCGTGTCATACAGTTTCATGTCAGCAATGATGAAATATTCATAGTCTGCATAACACTCACAAACACCAAAACACAAAGCTGTAATACACATTTTACAAACACACACATGCGGCGTACACGCAAACACACACACACATGCACACACACACACACACACACACACAAACACAATTATGTAAGCAGCCACTCATGTGCTCTCACATTGACCCAGATGCAGACATGGAGACACAAACACACACACTTCAAGGAATCATTTCAATCATTTCTCATATTGCTCTTGGCGATGACGACCCCATCATGCCTCCCTGGCCCTCAGATAGTGGTTGCTGTGGCGTTGCCCATGGTAACCTGTCATTGCAGGCAGTGGGCTGGATTAATAACTTAATAATGTTCTCCATCTTATCCACTTTCCTGTTATTCTCTCCCATTTATCCAGCATTTATACAAAGCTACGATGGTTGCCCATGCTGTGCATGAGGACGTCTGTCCCAGGATGATTAGAGTAGATGTTCCAGGCCAATCATACATACAGTGGTATAGGCAGAAGAATAGCTAGCTATCTTGATATTGGTTAATTTGAAGACCATGGGGTGTAGGCCACATTTTGAGGAAATGGCTTTGCTGATTTGTTGCAAACACTTACAATGCTTATGCTTGCTTTTCAGTTATACACTTATTTCTCACTTTGCTATTCTTCTTGATTTGGTCACATTTGCCAATTGTCATCCCTGCTAAAGGCAATTTTACTCCTCTAAATTGCTTGAAAATGTCATCCGTGTATCATGGTCTTGATAGAAGAAGTATCTGTACGGGGAGCTTGAAATAAATCCCTTACCCATTCATATTGATCAGATCTGGGTCAAATAGTAGTCGCAAATAATTCTGAGTGTTATTTATAACCTGCTTGGGTTACCAGATGCGTCAGGTTTGCTGCATGACAATTCAGATAGTGTCAGGTAAGTTGTCAGTCAGTCAGAGAAAAAATAAATAAATAAAAATTGACCTTCAAATTCTGCTGTGATTCTTGAAACATTTTGGCACATGGCATAACTCAGCAATATGACACTTACATAAAATAAAACAAACAGTTAAAGAATTTGCAAATACAGTTTTGCCCAGATCTAATTTTGATATTCAGTTAATAAAATACTGAGAGATGCTACTCATATGCATATGTTGTTTTTGATAGTGATATGTTATTGAACGTCATTATAACAGTTGCTCTCTGGTAACACTGAGGTGGCATTGGGTAATGTTACACATACAGCAAACTCCAACTCCCTCATTCTGTCAAGGTGTATTAGTGTGTGAGCACATGCAAATGTATTTTAGATTTCAGCAGCTTAGCTTTTGGGGAAAATAGGTCCAGAGAGCAATATGCATCACCATAGGAATTATCATGCCAATGCGCTCTGTCATCTTCATCGTTATCATACACATCTTAAGAGGGAGCCCATTGACCTTTTAGCCAGCCTTTTTCTTCCTCCATCACAGAGGGGGCTGTTAAGCTGTTAACAGGACTTTTTAGCCAGATTTTCAATTGCTGTTGCCGGGTGAAAAACCCTGCCAGGAGATGAAAAGCACTTAATCTGTCAGGTGTTGTCAGAGGGCCGAGGTGGTGTCAAGAGAGAGGAAGAGAGGGAGCAGCACAGACACGGTGAACTGACTGAAAAGAGTGGAGGATGATATTTTTCTGACCAACTTGAATTTGTCCTTTTTGCCTTATAGTTGACTTGGCTTGGATATACTGTTCTCCTCCTCTCCTTTACCTACTTTACCTATACTCAGTCTCTTTCAATCTCACTTTATTCTGTGTTCACAATTAATCCTCCACACCCCTGTTAAATTGATTGTGATATCCCTCCATCCTTCCTTCTCTGTTCTGCTTCTGCCTGAGTAACCTTTCTACTCCTGCTCTCACCCCTGCTGCCTCCTCCCTAAAAGCATCTCCAATCAACACAACCCCAACATGGAGTCGCACTCTGTCTCTCTCTACTTCTTTGTCCATCTGTCTCCCACCTACCCTTTCATCCACCCACGCATTCTGCCGCTCATGCGATGGTGTAATGCATGCTAATTTAAGCAGATGAGATGCGTAGCGGCAGAAGAAGTGCCACATGTCCCAGCGTGGCGTCACGGGCTGGTGTGATCACTCCTTACCTGCAGGAGACGCACTGAAACAGCAGGCCGGGCAGCTGGAGGAGGGAGAGAGAGAACAAGATGGGTGATTAGAGGTAGATAGAAAGGATCGGAGGGAAATAGAGACCAAAATAGGAACAGTGGCATTTTCAGAATTTATAGTTACTGTAGATTTCATCATAGTTTCAGAGCTCTTTGTTGGGTTATGTATAAACATAATAAATATCATGCTGAGGGTTGAAGCCTGTGATAAACATACAACGCTTTGTAGTATGAAAATATTGACTGCAGCAGGAATGGGAATTAGTAGCTCTAACAAGATGAACATGGAAAACATTTTGGGCTATTAAATATACAATCTTATCAATGTATCCAGTGTGTGTCCAGCATACAATCCAAGCTAGTTTCTATGCAATAAATCACCCAAGTAGCTCAAGGGTTAGTTACATCAGATCCTCTGTATTGGCAGCTGTAATATTACAAATATCTGTTCATTTAAAGCAGAATCGCTCACCTACATTGTCTGTAAATGTCTACAGTGTATGCTTTTTAGAGGTTTGTCCTGATTTGGTCCCTGAGTTGTCCCCTCCCATCTGCAGTAGCTGTGTTGCCGTCACGTGGTGGATGCAGGCCCGGAGATTTCTCATGACACAGCAGCGGCCCATCTGCTTGATTGGAATTCATTGAGAGTGTTTGGTGTTTGCTGACTCACCGTCTATTTCTCTCTCTCCTCTGCTGTCGCACTGTCCTGACTGACAGAATATGACACGCCCGGGTCATACATACGCACGCACGCACACACACACACACACACCCACACACACATATGTATACGTTCATACACGTGCACACAGACCTTGAGGAAGCTGTGCCTACTTAGTCAGCTCTTGGCAGTCATATGTTGATGACATCACAGATCACTGGTACGTGTAACATGAATAATGTTTTTCATATAGTTACTTAGCTGTTGTGCAAAATCTTGCAAAATTTTGAAATGATGTTAACCCAAAATGTGACCTAGCATTGATTTCAGGGGCATCATATAAGTGTACATCTCAGTGTGTGAATCTCATTGGTTAAGTGAACATCTCTTCATGAAAATCTTCTTTAGGATGGATTTTCTTGTTTTGAAGGATGATTGTCTGGCAGTGACTTTCTGTCTACCGCTGGCAACTCAGCTTCCATTGATTGTGTTGGCAGAAGTTTTGAGTTGAAATTGACTTCACTCCTACCTCCCAATGCCTTCCCAATACATCTGTAACACGCTCCGGAGATGTAATTTTTCATGCATTTAACTTATCTATCATTGTGACATTGATGCCATCATTTAAAAAAAATAGAATACTTGCCTGGATGTTTTGTTTTAGGTGTAGTTAAACAAGGATGAATAAATGAGCTGAAAGACGCACAATAGGCGTTTTTATGCACGGAGACAGGAAAACACGATGAGGGGGGTAAAAAAAAAACCTTCAGCTCCTTTAATGGCTTATTTACTTCCCTGTGGAACACGGGGCCCTGAAGCCCTCGGCAACTGTTTCAGCTGAAGAGAGGGAGGTAATGAATTGAAATAAAGATGGAAATGAATAGCTTTAGCAGATTCCACACCAATGTTCTGCTCCGGCCATATGAGTCCCCACTGCGAGGCCATTATTATTACTATTACTATTATTGATATCATAGTGAGCTGCTGATCTCACAGCTATCTCTCTATCACATTAGAATGCCAATCAGGCTTAGTAACACTCTCTCCCTGTTTATCTCTCTGTCTCCCCCTCTATCTCCCCTCTCTCCTCTCTCTCTCCCCCTTCGGAGTGACTGTACAGTCCTAACTGATTGGGGGAAAAAAAGAGATAGCAGTACATAAATAATTTATCCATTTTTCTCTCTGTGGCTGAGCATTGTGATTTTCTGTTTTCTTCTGTATTTCTCCTTACGGTTCACTTGTGCTTTTTCTCTTCACCTCTCTTGGTCTTGTGTGTTTGTTACTCATTCTCTCTACCCCTCCTCCACTTCTCCTTCCTCTTCCTCTCCCTCCTCGTCTTTTCCTGTGGTGTTGGATATGCAGCATGCAGCTCTGTGCAACACACACACACACACACACACACACACACACACACACACTTTCCCTACCATCGTCACCTCTCTTCACCTCACCTCTCCAGTGTCCTCCCAATTCACTCGTCCACCGTAACTCTGGTCCCACATCTCTCATGGAGCATCTCTCACATGTGAGTCCATTTCCCCTTCCTGCTTTAAATATGGATGAGTGCCATTGCTCCGACTGGATCACTGAGTGGACAAAACTCATCTAAATGTGGCATAAATTATGTAGGATGAAATACCAGCCTTGTCCTGGCATGCAAACCAGCTGTTAAACAGTGTTTCCATGGTAATGCACCACAATCGGAGAAAATTTGGCTTCTCTCTTTTTACAGGGGTATGAAGCAGCATTTTAGTGTCTGGTTGTGTGTGTGTGCATGCGTGTGTGTGTGTGTGTGTGTGTGTGTGTGTGTGTGTGTGTGTGTGCCCCTTGGCAATGTGTCCCTCACATTTTCAGAAGCTGGGTTTTGATAAAGCTCCCCATTCACTACAAGAAGGCTTTGAAGCAGATGTGTGTGTGTGTGTAAGAGAGAGAAAGAGAGAGAAAGAGAGAGAGAGAGCTTGCCTTGAGTTTTTTGTGTGAACAGACTCAAGCTCATTATCCTCTTTGAGTTTTCCAGATAACTGCTGTGACCAGTGCCTGACCCTTCATTCTGCTCTATCTCTGCACCTGGTCATGGATCCTTTTCACCAAACACACTCAGTGTTTCACATTCCCTAAATGGCTTAGGGAGAAATTTGAGAGCCATGTTTGTGTATTAAGTTTATTTTCACTCTTTTAGTCTACTGAACTCCTTTTTACGCTGCCATGGAAATCTAAAAATTGCTTCAAAAGGCCTTTTAATGCAGTCAATTATATGCTCTAAATAGAGCTGCAACAATTAATCGATTAGCTGTCAACTATTAAATTAATCGCCAACTATTTTGATAATCGATTAATTGGTTTGAGTAATTTTTTAAGAAAAATAAGTCAAAATTCTCTGATTCCAGCTTCTTAAATGTGAATATTTTCTGGTTTCTTTACTCCTCTATGACAGTAAACTGAATATCTTTGGGTTGTGGACAAAACAAGACATTTGAGGACGTCATCTTGGGCTTTGGGAAACACTGATCGACATTTTTCACCATTTTCTGACATTTTATAGACCAAACAACTCGATTAATCGAAAAAAAAAATAATCGACAGATTAATCGACGATGAAAACAATCGTTAGTTGCAGCCCTAGCTCTAAAAACTATCAACTACTGAGCATGTCCTGCAATGATTGTGCAAAGCTTAAATCAAACTTGATCGAACAGGAATCAATGGAACAATGCCCTCTTCCTGTTTGGGCTAAAAGCTGCCAGCTGATTTGCTGTGAGTCACTCCACAGCCTATGAATATTCAGTACTGTCCCTGGCCCTGCAGTTGGCTTGCTATTTTGTTTGCACCCTCTCTCATTCTTTAGTTTTCTCTCTCTGAGTGCTGACCGGTTTTCCACCTGCATGAGGACATAGACATGCAGAAGCACACTTAACACACACACACACACACTGTCTCGCTCACTCACACAATGGTGGTTGGAAAGGCACCCCGACACTCGCTGCACTCATGAATATTCATCCACACCTGCTTCCGGCAGAAAGTTTTTAGCAGGTTTCACTGCTGCTGAGACAGAAGTTTGGACCTGAGCTCTTTTGTTTGTGTGTGTGTGTGTGTGTGTGTGTGTGTGTCTGTAATATTGCACCTGTAGAATTAAGTGATATCTTTCTGCACATCAAAGTAAGTACATTAAGTATAATTGGTTGATATTTTGACCTTGTAGTAAAATTATGCTTTTGTTCTATTGGTAAGAGCTTCATCGTACACATTGTATTTCTATGGCCTATGAAATAGCGAGGGTCAAAAAAGGGTGATTTGTTTTACCTGCTAATAGCTTGGCCATTATGCAAATAAGCCTTTTCTCTCCAGCTTTGGGCTGTAAGGAGCTGCATATACTGTATGTGGTATACAATACCCACCGCTCTGTACCTCAAGGAAAGTTTGTGATGTCATCAAACGGAGACAGCGGTGATGCAACATCAGTGGAGGGTTTGGAAATCACCGTAGGCTAGAGAGGGGAAGGTTGAGGGGATTACAGTTTTGGTGAGAAGGGCTTTGTGGATTGACGGAGTAGCCCCAGGCTGTTTGTGTATGTGCCTGTGTGTGTATGTGTGTGTGTGTCTGAGTCTGTTTGTGCCAAACCTTTCACAGCTTTAGTTTACAGCTTATTCGGAGGTGTTTGGTTTAGTTCCGCCTGTCTGTCTTCCGTCCGTTTCTCTTTCATTCTCTTCCCTTTGCTTTTTTAGCCTCATATTTCTCCCTCCTACTGCAATCCATTCTTGCTAAATCCCCATTCTTTTGACTATGATTAGCTTCTGCCCATCTTTTTCTTTCCTTCCACTCTCTCTGTCTTTACCTCATTCCCTTCCTTTCTCCCTCACTCCATTCCTCCATCACTCCCTTCCCTCACTACCTCTCTATGTTCTTCCTCTTTCTTGTAATCCTTCTTCCTTCTATCCCTCACTTCCTCTCCTTCCACCTTCCTTTCCTCACTCCGTCTGGCCCAGAAAGTTCTCAGTGTGTTAGCGAAGTAGGGAGAGCAAGGGAACACGACACGCTCATTAAAGAGAGGAGTTATTGGCCTGGTCTGGTCACACAGAGAGAATAGAAAATATCTCACTCTCTACTTCTTTCTCCCTCCCTCCCTGCTCCCTCCATCCCTCCCTCCATCCCAGAAAGCTGCCAGTGTTGGAGAGGGTGTGTTAGGGGAGTGAGGAGAGCAGGGGGAACACGACATGCTCATTAAAGAGAGGAGTTATTGGCCTGGCCCGTTCGCACAGACAGAATAGAAAGAACAACTCCTCTCTACTGAGTGCCAGCACTGGTGGAAGAGATGGGGACAAAAGAGGAAGGGAGGGAGTGATGGAGGTGCGTCAGAGAGCTAGAAAGAGACGGAAGTTTATTTTGCTTGCTTTTTGGATGACAGTGCTGTTCTCTCTCTCTCTCTCTCTCTCTCTCTCTCTCTCTGTGGGTGTGGGTGCGTGTGCATTAAACCAGTTCCAGGATGGGAAGATAAAAGACACAGAAGGCTCTTTGATGTCTTTCTCAAAGACCATAGCAGTTAGATGCCCAAACCATATAGCACTCAACTTTTCCACAATGTTATATAGACATCAGAGCAACGTAACGACCCGTTCTGACTTCAAACATGGCTGTCCGCTAGTAGAAGAAGATTACTGAACATCCTCCATCATTTACCTGCATCATTTATATGTATGTGAAGTCCAATTACAACATTTTAAGTCCACCATTTGACAAATGACTTTGACTCCTACTCGCTTGCATGACGGTTAAACCCAGTATTAAATAGAAGCTATTATAAGGCTTTTATACACAAAATAGTGACATTTTATAGAATCTACCTACCTTCATGTCATTTTAAATCCTGTGCATAAAGCATGTCAGCCACGTGGATGATGTCATGTCAAAAGTGATCTCATTGATGAGCGCACGTATATCAGTAACGTTGATATTGATTTAAAATGAGGCATGGTATGTGACTGAACGCTGATAGCATGTTGATTAGCTGTTACTCACCAATTTAGTCAGTACTAGGTCATCAGCTGACGTTTGCTCTCTTGCTGTTGCTTACTGTTAGGCAACCAGCATGGATAGCCAGAGAGAGAGGAAAAGAAGTCTAGTCTGGATTCTGGTACTGGGCTAAACAGGGTTAGTCACGACTTAGTCATTAGTCTCCCTACATTTCTGTTTATTTTTGCATTTTGGTCCCTGCAGAACTGACTCCCTGTAGGCTGGCTATGGTTTCAAATTGTCTCTCTTGGTCCTCTGTTATACATTTACTGCACTGTAACATTTTGAATAGCTCCTGGCCCTGGTAAGCCCAACTTTGGCCTTGCTGTGGGAAAAGGGCTATTGACATCATTTGTCGTGGATTTGGCCTTTGATGGGACAGTTTATTGAAAAGGCTGACAAACTCCATACACTTTGATGTACCCCTCTTCTGTTGGTGTGTGTGTGTGTGTGTGTGTGTGTGTGTGTGTGTGTGTACGTAAGAGAGAGAGAGATACAGAGTGTGTGTCTTTGTGAGTGTATGGTTGTGTTCATTTGTTTCTCCTTGCTTGCTCCAGCAAGAGAAAAGAGCATGCAAAAGATTTTCTGCCAGACTCGGTCTTTGTTAGTGTAGTCCCTTTCTTTCTCCGAGCTCCCCTCATACCCCCCACCCCCCACCCCCCACCCCCCCACCCCCTTACCTTCCACTTCCCTCAGTAGACTGCTGCTGTTTGGAGCTAGTCCACACAAGTCCTGAGATATCTCCTATTCTCTCATGCTCTCATTCCCACACTAGGTACCAACATGGCGGCCAATTACACTGCTAGACAATGCTAGCCATAAATCATCCATTGGTCTGTCAGACACATGGGGACTCGGCACTAGAGCAAACATGCACTCTTCTCTTCTCCTCTTTCTACTCTCTCGCTCCTTCCCTAGTTCTGTCCTTTTTTCTCTTTATGAATCGGTTCAGAGAGCAGCCATGTTGCATTGCAGTTGTGTTTTTGCCTAGTTCAGTCTGCTTTCTGTGTGAGTTTTGTTTTATGTCATTTATTTTTCTTTCTTACTGTTTCTTGCTCTGTTTTGCTGACTCTTCTTTCTTACTTTTATTTATTACTGTCCGTTTCTGGGTTCTCATCTGTTCTCATTCTGTAGTTTTTGCCATGAATCTTTCTCTCTGCCTCTCTCACTCACCTAAACCAATTCAACATGTTTTAATGACATGTTTGCTACAGTACAATGAGTTGAGTATTGGGCAAGTTGTTGTTTTGTATACGATTTGTATTTGTTTGTTGCACGCCTACTTGCGTTCTGCCCTGTTCCCTCCTCTCTTTCCTCTTCCCTCGTTCCCTTCTTCTCCTCCACTGTTTCCTCTGGCCTCTTTAGTGGTGGAGGAGCTCCCTCTCTGGCATTGTCTGCCTATTTTCTTTTTTCCTCTTGTGTCTTTCTTTCTCTTCTGCTGCTATTCTCTTCCTCTGCCGGCGTGTCGGGGAGACCTACAGAGAGAGGCCATCGGGGAGAAGAGGGTTTGATGGGGAGAGCGAGAGAAAGAGAGAGAGCGAGGGAAGGAGGGGAGAGGCAGCGTTGGGTCAGAGGCAAACTTTAAAGGGAGATTAATTGAGGAGGGACTTGGTTCTGTGTTGGAAATGTGTGGGCGAGTGTGTGCAAAGCATGTGTGTGTGTCGGTTTTAGGCGGCAAATCTACATTTCCCGATGTATGTGTATTTCTTTATATCCTGCAGTGTATTGTCTGTGCCTCTGTGTGTGTGTGTGTGTGTGTGTGTGTGTGTGTGTGTGTGTATGTGTGTTACAGAGGCTTGTGGAGGATATTCCTGTAGGATATGAGAGACTCAAGAGAGGGTTGACGGGGTGAGAGCTGGAACGTCTGATCTCTTTACAGAACAAAAAAAGACTCTGTACGGCGATGTGGATGTCTGCACAAATCTATATCTGCGTGTGTGTCTGCTTGTGTGAGCATGCATAGGGATATATTTGTGTGTCTGTGCGGTGCGTATTTCTGTGTGTACGTCCGGATGTGTGTTTATTTGTGCGTGGGATCCCGAGGAATGTGTTTGTTTGTGCACTGGTGTGTGTATGCGATAGGGAAACAGCATGTGTCAGTGTTTGTGTGCTGCCCTGGCTGATTCTGTGCGACTTGGTGGCATGGTGGAGATATAAAGGGCCATATCAAGATGGTTGTGTGTGTGTCTGTGTGTGTTTGTGTGTGTGTCTGTCTGGCTGTGTATCCATACGTGACTCAGACTGTGTAAGAAATTAATTCTATAGGTGTGTGTGTGTGGACAGACAGGTCTTATCTCCTGTTCCACGAGGCACGCTAACACACTGCTTTGCTCAAGGACACGTTTCATCACACCGCCACTGGGCACACTCTCCCCAAGTTATCCACACACACACACACACTCACACTCACACACACACGCACACACACACACACACACACACTTGCGCATGCATAGACAGATAATAGATGTTTTCAAAAGAAACCATCTTGGTTGTAACAGAACATAAAACTTTTGCTCCATGTGGAATAAAGAATAACCAATGCTAAAAGTCTCGCCACACTGCAATTGAACAAACAGCGAAAAAGCTGCACACACTGTGACAACGAGCCACAAAAACTATTTGACCTTGACAAAGTCCAGCGCTTTCAAAACTATCCTCGGCTTGTTAAAAGGATTCCGCATCGACAAGGGCTCTCAACCTGAATCATGTCCTTGTGTTAAACATGTTTTATAAATGTTACATACATTAAAGGGCTTTAGAAATGCAATAGTGTTGGATTTATTTCAGTATGAGTTATTGTTGGTGTGTCTTGTTGGTAACATGATAACTGCTACTGACCTGCAGCAATGTTGTAGGAACATTGATGGAGTTTGTGTGTGTGTGTGTGTGCATGTTTGTGTGTGTGTTGCTGTTGTATCAGTGGAGCCTCCCTCTGGCGGTGTGTGTTAATTAAAGTAGCGCTTGGTAACCTTGAGAGAAGCCTGATAACGTTCAATAATGTCGCGTTTATTACTGTTCTAAGCCTCTGGAACACGTGCGCACATGAGCGTGGGTGCACACGCATATTAATTTACATGCATGCCGTGGATAGACACTTGCGAATAAACACACATACACACGCAAACCCACATGTACTATATCAAGTCAGTAGAGCATAATTAGTCCTGCCAAAAGATGTTTGTTTTGTTTTCGCTGTGCAGTTTTACACTAATGGACTCTGCTAATGAATGGATCATGCACTATAACACCCCTCCATCCCTCCATCCCTCCATCCCTCCCGCCATCTTTCCATCCAAGCTCTCTTCATTATGTTTACACAGTGGCAGCGTCAGTCATAAAAAGCTTCTCTGGGACCCTGCATTTATTCTAATTAACTAGCTTATTATATTTCATTATATTATATAACTGAATAGTGAAGAGGACAATGGTGTAGTTGATGATTGAAAGGGCTTTGAAAGTCCTCCAACCCAACTCCCCCATCTCTGCCTCTGTTTGTATTTTTTCTCTTCTCTCCCCCTCTCTTTATTGCCCTCCCTCCCTCTCCCCCTCCCCCTACCTCCCTTGTTGTATGATTTGTTTGTGATCGGCTTTGTTTTGAAGTCTGAACAGCATTGTTTTTAACTGCACTTATTGAGGCACTACAGCCTCACAAGCTCATCACAGTGAGAGACAGGTCAGCACACCTTCTCACTGACAACAGCTTGACCTGAGCGCTGTCACCTAGCATGATGCTAAATAGTCAAATCACTGTGTCAGTTGCATTTGCAACTGGATGTCATGCAAGTCACTGTGCGGAAAATTTAATGAATGAACGAATAGCTAGTTCATCAGCTCAGCAGTCTTTTTTATTTCAATTATGCTTTCCATGCATGCCATGACAGATGCTAAGGCAGCACTGGCACAACTAACTCAGCTCAGTAGCTTCCATTGCTTATGAGTCGACTGCAAAATGTAAGTGCATGTTGCTTACATCACCACCCCTAAGATCAGCCTCCAAAGCTTACTGAACCACATGGGTTTTCTTCAGGCCTGCCTTATTTCTTATTGTAAAAGGTGGCTAGACATGTCATTAGCTGTGATCATCTTGCAAGATTTTGTCTGCCGCGCGAGGCTAAAAGTGCTTCGTTCAGTTCATTTTTGCTCTATTCACTTAGGCAAGAAAATATGAGAAGGCCATGTCTGGCACAGATAAAATAGATGTACTGTATTGGTAGTGTCCTGATAACCTTGTGGCAACACTGGGTTAGAGTATATTACAGCGAAATTGCTTCTGTAGGCCACATGTTAGAGTGCTATGTTGTATGGCTGTGTGACCTCCAATAGGACCGGACTCAGTGTAATAACACCATGATATTCAGCACAGAAAAAAGTTCGTAGATGCACACATGCAAACATAGAAACACAGATACACACAAACACACACACATGCATTAATCTATGCCAGGGACAGGATGCTGTTAATTGGGTTATGTTGTCATTCAGAGGGAATGCGAGCTGCTATAATGATGGGATCAGCAGGCTGCCTGTGTTGTGTGTCAAAATGTGATCCAGTTGTGTTTCGGTTCAGGGCATTAGAGGACGTCCCTGAATCTGATCATATCTGGGTTCTATGTGATTTCCTCTTGTCACCCAATACCTCGCATCTGAACCAGAATCAGCTGGTGAGATCATTCGGATCACAGCGGGTCCGGCAGCATAAATAAAGATAGGGGAGGTGAATGGGGTGGGGGGATGCTCGTGTGTGTGTGTGTGTGTGTGTGTGTATGTGTGTCTGTCCATCAGTTTCTGTGTGTGTGAGTGTGTACATGCTTGTATGTGTATGCATGTGGTATCTATATGTGCCTGATAAGAATCTATATGCTGTGTGACAGCCAATATAAATCCTTTTATGAACATCTTTATCAGTCTGATGGGACTCCCAGCACCCTGGCCCTGCTCAGGTCAGATTGTTACATCAAAGTGACAGCTCTGCCTTTACATGTGGTTCTCACAGACAGAGATATAGATAGACTTTATTACTCCCCACTGCCTCTAAAGCCACATAAGCTTCTCATATCTCAGCAATATAATGGAATTATTATAACACTGCATGTTATATCACTATCAAGAACACAGCATGAAATTATATTGAGTGCAGGTCAAGGTAAAAGTCTAATAAATCAACTTAAACTTTTTGACAATAATGTTAATAATAACGTCCCAATAAGGAATTGGGTTTTTGCTTGTTCCCCTCTGAGGTCAAAGCACATGGTCAGTTACACAACAGTCCCCTCGGAGCTGGTAGGGATTCAGGATTTTTGCTCAAGGACATTTCAGCAGGGTGGATGTTTGCTGACACAGGGGCTTGATAGAGCTGAAGGGCGATCACCCTGCTCACCATGCCACCCTGCTGCCCAGAAACCCAAACATGGTTTTAACATGAAGGCCAACAAAGGCTCAAAATCAAAGCTGGCAGTCTGCTTCAGTTGAATCTTTTGATGTGAAATCCATATGACACAATACATCATTAATCAAGCAAAGAAGAGAAACTTGAATTCATTGTCCAAGCAGAAGGGTTTCATTCCAAAACACTACAGTATATGGAAAGAGGTTTTAAGCTGACTTTCTCATTCTGTGAGAGAACATCTAACATTTTTCAAATGGTGGATGTCTCATTTTGGAATGAAATGGAAATATGTAGGACTACTGAAATAAACAAAAATAAACAATACTATACAGTATACTGTAGCAGAGTATACACGATTTTAATATATGCCAAAACATGTGATATATTGTTCTGATATATTGTAGAAAAGTGGTATCAGATAGCAAAAACTGTACTTTTAAACAGTACATGTATAAATATACCAGCCTAACATTTAAGTTAATAAGATATGTTGAACATTATCATTCCAAAACTTTCCAAAACCTTAGAAAATCATTTTTGCCATTTTTAAATGAATCTATTAATCAGTCACCATCACAAATTCATTAATATTCCCCATGCAAATACTACTCTAACTGCTAGACAAAGGCAAAACAAATGAATAAATGAAAATGCTATGAACATCCTATGGCATAACTAAGGCTCTGGGTGAGAATAAACTGAATGAGAATTTTTTCTTTCCCCATAGTGAATCTTACTGTTATGGACACAGTAACATAATGTGACATTTCAAGCCCAAATGTTCTTCCCCAGACATTATCTAACAGTCACATCGTCACATCATGGCATTATTAAAACAAAATTCACTATGAGAGCATGAAATAACTACTTGACTACAAGACTCTCATTTGTGTCTGTAAATAAAATGAAGCAGAATGAGTTCTTTCTTCATCTCTCCAACAAAGTACAGAAGTCACAGTAATGGCTCTTCTCTCCTCTCTTGGCCTAACCAGGAGTGACATTTTTATAATTACCATTCTACTTCACCACTGTGGACCAAACCACTGTCATTACTAATTCATTCAGGGAGGGTAGAGGAGGAGAAGAAGAGAAGGAGGAAGGGAGGCAGGGAGGGAGAGAAGAAGAGGAGAGGATTGGAAGAGGAAGAGAAGGTGAAATGGTTAGGAAGAGGGAAAGAGAGGAAGGGGGTTAGGGAAAGAGGAGGAGGACGATGGGAAAAAAAGGAGGGAGAGAGGGAAGACAAGTCTGTGTTGATCCTGAAGGACAATCTTGTCTTGTTTTTTAATGGAGGGAGAGACCAAAATAGATGTGTGTGTGAGAGAGGAAGTGAGGGATGAACTCTCGTCTCTTCGTCTGTCCCACTTGATTCCCTCCGGGTTTCTGCTACTGGTGGGGGACTGCAGGTGGACTCTGCCTTCTCTCTCCCTCTCTCTCGCTCTCGCTCTCTCCTTCCGTAGTCCTCGCCATGCCGCACCGGCCCCTGTTGCCATGGTAACGCGGGGCGAGCCGAGCCATGCAACGGAGGGATGCAGGGAGGGAGAGGGAGGTCCGGAGGGATCCGTTCTTCCGTCTCCGTGATCTTCAGGGAAGAGGGTGTTCCCACTCAGGTCCACCTCAATGAAAAGAGAGATATGAGAGATATCTGCCCTCCTCTGTTTCTCCCCTATTTGTTGAGGCTTCAGTGGTAAATTTGGCATTCATAAAGCAAGGGAACTAGATGGAATCTACAAGGTCAGGGACATGCATAAGAGCAAAAATGAAAATAAAAAGTTTAAAGTTGAAATGGATTGAAGCTTTCAGACAAAAAACACTATAAATCCATTTTCAGATGATTGCTGCTTTCAAATCTCATCATCCAAAAACTGCAAATATGAGTTAAATACTGAGGTGATTTTATACTTTTAGTGATTAGTGATTAGAGTTGATACAACTGTAGTTGCATCAGAAAATTTAGCTGGAAAATAGGCAGACATGCAGTTATTCTTCTCAGGACTTAAGCTACTATCGTATAATGTATGTTGCTCTTGGTGTATGTGTGTATACAGACCCTCTACTCTCTCATGCCAATAGAAGCTCAGTGTCTGGAAGCTGAGAGCCTCAAATGCCCTTTATAGCTAGTTGCATGGTGTTGTGTGTGTGTCTGTGTGTTTGTTTGTATAAAAGCTGCCTGAGGATAAGCTTATTAACCCCAGTGAGCAAAATGGGAGTGCTAATCAGATAGCATTTTAGGCACAGTCGGGAGTGATGTGTGCACGTGTTTGTAGCAGTATGTACGTTCCAACAGGCAGACACAAACACACACACACACACACACACAAACAGAACAATCCAAACAACCAACCAACTCATTAACATCACTACGATTAGAGCATTTTATCGAACTGTCTTGAATAGCGGTCTGGCCTTGTTTGTGAATAGACACTGACTTTCTGGTCCTCTGCTCATTCACTGGAGCATCAGGAAGAGATTTTTTTTACGCTGGAGGTAAAAGGCATATAACTGCTCAATAAAAACTAAAGTGAAAAAAAAAAAAGCCATATAACTGAAGAGTTCGTCCCTCACCTGATACAAAAAATAACTTGGTTTATTGGTTTATTTTTTACCTGAAAAACACTGAAAGTATCTTCAGAGGGCGACTATTTTAAATTCTGTCTGTCAAAAATGTAAAATATAACACTTTTGATTCTAGATAAGATCATACACATTTGAGAGTAATCAAAAATGACAAAGGACATTAGGACAAGGTTTTTGCCAGTCGAATGTACAGTAGTATTAGTACTGTAGTACTGTAGTTGTAGAAATCCATTGTTCTCTAAAGCCATTGGTCAATGTCGTATAGCTTAAACCAAGCCTCCAGCTATGTCCATTGTGTTTCTGACTGCACCAGTGTCACAGTGTGTTGCAACAACAAACTACAAGCAAACCACCTTCTGCTTTTGTGTTTTTCACACACTAATCAGGCTAATGGTCAAAATCTTACCAATTGTAGCACCAAAGTATGTGTGTATGCGTGTGCGAGAGAGACAGAGAAATTGTATGTGTGCATGCATGGGTATGAGTGCACGCGCACACACACACACACACACACACACACACATGAACGAGAATTAACCCCGTGAAGTGAGGGGGATAATTCCATGGTAATTAGTGCTCTATGTAATCAGTTTTTATTTTCCTGTGCTGTTGTTAGGCGCAACAGACAAAACAAAAGGAGGCATGCATGCATCTCTCCCTCTCTCGCCCCCTAATTACAAACATATCCAATTAATTACACACAAGTCCTGCTTTCATCTGCGTGCACGATGTGAGAGGGAGAGATGAGAATGCAAAGCAGTCAGGCAGGAGCAGTGACACACACTAATAAACAAAGATGAAATTAATAATTAGTCACACACTGGCATCATATGTATGCACATGCACAGCCAAGCTCTGGAGTAGTTGCTAAAGAGAAACATGTTGGGTATCTGTGCCTCCAATGATGTTGAATGTGTAGTGACTAAAAGTTAATGTCGTGCAAGGGGGTTGCATTTATGTACTGGTAGGAGAGACAGGTTGTGAATTTTCCTTTCCTTCTGTGTGTCGGTGTGTGTGTTTGTGTGTGTGTGTGTGTGTGTGTAAACATTAGGATGAGAGAGCCCCATAGCTTGTTCTATCAGTAGGGGGATTAATACACACCTGCTGTTGAAATCAAACAACTTACCAGTGTCCTCCAAGCAGCTTCTCTATACATCTCTCTCTTGCACACACACACACACACACACACACACACACACACACTCTCTCTCTCTCTCTCTCTCTCTCTCTCTCTCTCTCTCTCTCTCACCATTTCTCCCATCAATGTGACTCAGGCAAGACTATACTTAAAACTTAAAATAATCCATTTTTAAAAAAAGTAAAAAGTAAGGGTTCCTTTATTTCGCTCTCCACTTTGACCTTGCAAACCACTTAATGATGCTGTATTCCCTGTAGTACTCAAACATACGCTTGTTTTAAGTGGAAATATAACCCAGTTTTCTTAAAATTTATTTTGTTTCTTTGTTGTGGTAGGTGCCTCAGTCATCATTATTGCTAATCATTTTAATTCTAGCAGCAGCTAACACTACGTTATGCTCTTTACATCTTCAAGATAAAATAGTCAAATTACCTGCATTCTCTGCATGTTTTCCCTCCTGCTCTTTTTATTTTCTTCTTCTCTCTCAGCTCACCTACCTACCTCTCCCCCTTTTTAAACAATCCTTCAGTGTGTGCATACAGATTGCAGGACCTGAGTAAATGCCAGCCTCAATTACTACCTTATTGTCCAGTGGAATCACTTCTCCCTCAGCTCCACATTGCACTTTCTCTCTTTTCTCCCGCTCCCCCACATCCTCCCCTCCTTTTCCTCTCCCTATCATGCATTCGCTTTTTTTTTTTTTTTTTCGCTGGAGAAAGTGAAGGCCTTTGGGTCTTGTGTTTTTCAATTACATGGGGTGCAGAGAAGGAATGGGGTGGGGATGGGGGGGGAGCGACAGAGAGAGAATGCTAGCTGTCTTCTAGTCTCTGAGTGTCCCCCTCAGGGAGGCTGTCCAGGTAAAGCAGAACTGTTTGTTCTTATTTAGCACCTCTGGCTGGCTGTGGTTTAGCCTGGCCTGGGACTATAGGGTCTGAACACAGAGGAAACAGCCTTGATGAGGAGAGAAGAGGAGAATAAAGGAGAGCAGAATCGAGGTGGACGGATGGCAGAGGATAGGAGACAAAAGGGAAGTGGGAGAGGAGAGGTGATAGAAGGGAGGAGAGACAAAGGGGGACATGAGTGGAAGGGGTGGATTGGGGAGCTGAAAGGAAAAGAGAAGGAGTGCATGTGAGGAGAGGAGCAAAAAGAGGGGAGAAAAGAAGGAGCCAGTGTTGGTGGTTGTCTGTTACCAGGCTATGAAGATTGACCATGGAGAGGTTTGGCTGACTGGCGTGGATGTGCGCCCGCCACTTGTGTCTGAGGTCATTCATGTATGCGTGAGAAAGATGGAGACGGATAGACGAAGCCCGAAGTCATTGTCAAGCTCAAGTGACAGTAATGATTGTGCTCTATGCCCTTTGACCCTCTTAGGTCATAGTGTGGAGCCTAGCGCTACTCCACAGGCATTTCTGCCCCAGGGCCAAGTGTCTTTGGCTGTGAAATGGTTCTCAGTCTCACCCTCTCAATACCAAAACCACCGTGAAGTGGACTTTAGCCTGTGTCAATGACTCCTCTTCATAGACTCCTCCATTATCACCAACTCAATAGCTATGGCCGCACGCATTCACATCAGTGGCATTCTTTGGATGGTCTGGCTCAAGCCCTTTATCTCTGACACATACAGAACATCAGTTCAGGTTATTAGGGTTTTTGCGAGGTTGATTAGCCATGCGTTCTTTCAGCGTGTGTGTGTGTGTGTGCGTGCATGTGAGGAATCCAAAGAGCCATTGTACCCTTATTTGAGTTTTGAACACCCCCCTGACCCCCTGTGATGACTGACAGACCCTTTGTCCAATAGAGAGGCCTCACTCAGACCCCTTACTGTGGCTCCAGTTTGGTTCTGGCATTGGGTTTTGTGGACTCTGAAACTTTGTCTGAGTCTGGATTCCTTTGTGGTGTCATTGGATGTTTGCACCCATGCATGCACGGACACGCACATGCACACAAACTCTCTCACGCACGTGCACATGCATGTGCACACCCAGACACACACAGACACTCACGCACCTTTGATCTTTGCACACACCAGTAGAGCCCTCGGCCCCTTTGCCTTTCCCACTGTCCGTTCCTGTCAAGCCCTATGGCTTTTTGTCCATTCTCTCGCTCCAGTGACAGTAGCTTTGTCCCCCATTAAAGCCATGCAGTAGACATCTGCCTTGCACAACCCCAGGTGGCCTTACAAGTGTATGTCAGAGCCAATTTACTAATATTGAATACAGTAGTACACACAAGTCCTGTTGATTGTAATGCCATGAATCAACTGGTGTCCAGTTATTTCCATCACCAGTACACTATACTATAGCTTTTTTTTTGGTTTGAATGTATTCACTCGTCATTGTATGGACATAAACTGTAATTTAAAGAGAAAGAGACAGAAAGAGCTTGGAAGCATTCGTGTATTAATTTAATCCCAGGACAAATGGTCTCATAAAATTGCGCTTTCACGGGCTTAGCCTCTCGTCCCCTCACCTTTTTGAAAGCCACGATTCAAATACACAGTGTAGAATTGCCACCCAACTCCTTTGTCCTGCTTAGTTAACCCTTTCCATTCACCTGGCTGGTTTAGTGGGTTTTCGAAGGGAAAATTATGAGGTTTTTACCCCGTTAATAATAATAATATTCATATCAGCAGGTAATTACAATTCCCTCAATGGAGAGTTAATCCACGTGTGCCCTCTCTGTTATCGCCGCTCATACCGGGGGGGCTTTGGAGGTAGGCCCATAGAAAGGCCTAAATTACTCTTTTATTCTGGGAGCAGATTTGTGCGTACGCGCTCACACAGCCGCGCATACACTTCCCTTTCAGTGCATTGGTGCACATGTATACACACACATGCTCTCTCTCTCTCTCTCTCTCTCTCTCTCTCTCTCTCTCTCTCTCACTCACTCACTCACTCACACACACACACACACACACACACACACGCACACACACTCCCTTCTCTCCTCATTCCCCTCTCATCAGGACCATATCTCCCTCCATTTCCCCGTACAATGGCTGTGCTGTATTATAACCGTCCCTGAACCCCTCCAGCCCTGCTCTCTCCCCAGGCCCAGACTATGACACAGTTGGCTGGGGCAGAAGAAAGACCCTCTGGCCCTGCCTCATTAAAATGGTAAAGAGCTTGAGGAGGACAGGGGAGCTAATCCTTCTACCAGTCCCCTCCAAGAGCCCTCATCTCATGGCCTGAGACCCCTAGGCACACACTCACACACACATAGACACGCACATACACACACAGATCATGAGGAGTTAAGGAGCTGTGACTGGGCTTGCTAAAATACATAGCCCCTGGGTGATGGGAATGATAGGGCTCAAATGGGACAGTCTAGGGACTGGGACTGAAGGAAAATGGGTTTAGAGGGGCAGCAAAGCTGACTAGGCAGCTTCATTGATTTTAAGTGTGTATGGGTGCTTTAGCAATACACAGCTGTCCAATGGGGAAGTGTTCCACCCATAGAGTGTGATGCTAACCTTGCAAACATGATCATAAACACGCCATTTTACTTCAGGAGAACATTTTTTTCTTTTTAGCATGCACATTCAGAATAGTCAACCCCCAATATTACATGCCAGTGGGACTGCACTAACAGTCAAACAATCACAGGAAAGTGTGTAAAAATTGGCATACTTTTCTGTAATTACCAACTGATCTGACACTGTCTTAATTACCCTTCACCATTCATCAAAGGTTAACAAATGCTAAAAATGATCGCAAATACTACTGGACCCAGGTTTTAATGAAAGCATACCGAAGCATCCATCTGAAGAAGTGTAATGGTTTTACCAAAGTGAAATATTGCTTCAAGGCCAACCCAGTCACATCTACAATGCACGTCTGTCACTCACCCAGTCAGTCAGTCAAATGGCTTGCAGAACAGGGAGAGAGAAAGGGGAAACACTGTTAATTTCCCCACAGACTGACATTACACAGGTTAGCTGAATAGTGACAACAGTAATACCCTGTATTATTACTACACTGTGAAGGCTAGCAAAAAAAAAAGAAAAACATAGACGCTGCAGTATTTTTTTTGCAGTATTAATTGGATTTATTGATTGCACGTAAAACACTATAGTGCTAGTAACTTAATAATGCAGCAGTTGTTGTAATACATAATCATTACATGTTCAGGTATACGATTTAGACAATATTGGTTCCAGTAACTCTGCACAAAACATCTAGAACAATGGGAGAGGTAGATTGAGAAAATGGATGGAGGTGGGTGAATGTGCTTACTCAGCGGGTCCACCTGAAGACTTCCAGACAGATAATGGTGCTCAACTTCCATCCCCCAGGACGAGAGAGGGAGAGAGAGAAAGATGGAGGAGAGAAGGGTGAGCGAAGCCATCTGTCTGTGTCCAAACTTAAAGCACTGAGGCAGCACTCCCCTCCAGACTCTGCAATTAACCCACTCTGGAGGTGGGAGGGAGGGACGCTCATTTAGCCCTGCGGCTGCTGCTCCGACAAGGAGACACTAGCGATGGTGTCTTTGGACCATATTGATGTGTTTGGCATTGGGAAGCAGGAGTGACACTTTATGCACGTGTTAGCTTTAAGTTGGTGCGCTTACTCATACACCTATATCAAATTGTGAGACTGGAAAACTAACATCTGTCACTTGGCCCCACCCAGATTGGCCCATTGGTCAACTTACCTTTTACGTGTGTGCGTACTGTACTGTGTCCATTCTGTGTATTATATTTATACTGTACCATGTAGTGTTTGCAGTGTGCTGTATTCCATCTTTGCAGATTATAGTTGATGATTCATTTCATAACTATTTACTTGGCTGCTCACAGCAATTTTATAACACCTCTTCAGTGACAATGAGCTTCCCATGGAGCTTGACGAATGAGCTGTTTTGTGGATGGCTTTAGTGACACAAACCGCTTTGCATAACGGGACAAGGCCTTGCTCTGTGTATGTACGTATTTGTGTGTGCACAGGCAGGCTTTTCAATTTTTTTTCTCCAAATTTCCAAATGCCACGCGAGAGGCCATTCGGCAGACTGTGAACCGCTATTCATTGGGCCTGCTCATCCGCTTCGACAATGATTTCTGAATCCGCACACAGCGGATGTGGATGGCAACCGAACAGACTCTGAAGGCCTATTGAGAAAACTGCAGATAATTGAGACCAATAAGCACCACACACTGTTGGTTTTGATGATGAGAATTATCATGGCATATATATTAATGTATTCATTAATTTGTGTAATTTTCATTTTTCAGCATGGGGGTGGGGGGGGGTTCTGCCGAAGACCAAAGAATGGCAATTAAATTAATTTTCAGAAATGGCTAATGCATTCAATTTGTGAGTGTAAAAAGTACTGCTTGGAGAACAGTTTTGTTCTCCTCCCCATCCCTCCCTTGTTCATTTGGTTTTCCTTGCTTAACGCTTTTCTCTATCCCTCTCTCGTCTCTCCAAATTAGTGTGTTGCCCCTGACGCCCAGGGATTTGAGTCTGGGAGCGAAGGCTGTGATTTTTCATTTATTTTTTGTTTGTTGTCTGTACACAGACACAGCATGTTTTTTTGAGTTGAGAGGAGATGAGAGGAATAGCGAGTTTGTATTGTAACTGGCTTCATCACTCAGCACTCCGCTCTTCTTCTCTGCTTGTCACTGCTGGCTTACATTTGACTGACATAGTGAACTGTACAATACAATGGTGTTGTATTTCAACAGTCTCTCGCTCTCACACTTTCACATGTACACACTCACAACCGCACACACTCACAGTTCATAAGAGAAACCGACAGAGACACATGCACACACAAAGCCGTGCACACACACACACACACACACACACACACACACAGTCCTTATGTGTCGGCTGGCAGCTAGCCAAGGCCATAGTCATAAGGCTTTGACAGTAGATGACAGCAGTAAGATTAAAGGGTGTGGGAGTTGTGCGTATGACTGGAAGGATGGCTGGTCCATAAATAACACATGCAGGGATGTCCCCTTATACTTTAGAGCACCATCTCATCATACCGCCCCATCATAGTGGATAGACCTGGCACACTGAGGGAATTTGTGTGTGTGTCTGTCCACATTTGAGCATGTGAATGTGTGCCTGAAGGAGAGAGTAAACTTCAATGGAAGGGATAGATGTGTAAAAATACTCACACATAGGTCGCCATTTTACAAAAGTCCCCAAGAAGAATTGTTTAGAAAGTGCTAAAGTGGAAGGATAGATGGTAATTTTATTTGTTTCCAATGCAGATCAACTTCAGTAATTTTCTTGAATCAATTATCTTTTTATGACAATAGTGGAGTGACCGTGGCATATTCTGCCTTATTTCAATTCTAATTTTTTACTTGTTTTATAAAAAATAAGATTTGAAGACTGAATATGAGACTAAAGTACTTGTTAAATGCAGGATGGGTGGACGCTTGAAGAGGCTATTTTGCTTTTGCACCTGTGAAGCTCAAACACAGATGACGAAAACCCATTTGGTTTTAAATGTTCACAGATGGAGCTATCTAGACCAATGTTTCTCAATCTTTTTCACATTAAGGACCCTGAATTTAGTACACATCAGGGCCTCGGACCTCCCATTTGATGAGATTTTGTCTCTCAGACCCAAATCTGAGAATATTTTTATTGTTAGATATGATTTTGTCCAGAATTCCATGATTACAGTAGTAGGTAGAGAGACAACAGAGAAACTATGATCAAAAAAGTCATTTTTCTACATTCTCTAATTGTGTTAACTTCTTCTAAATGACATGAAGTTTTTGCTGGGGACCCCATGGAACCCCTTAAAGGACCCCTGGTGGTCCCCGGACCCCACGTTGAGAACCACTGATCTAGACACACAGGCAGACAGACACACACACACACACACACACACACACACACACATACACACACACAACACAGTACACAGAACAGTAAATCCTGTTCTCTCAGTAACCAAACCTTACAGTGCTCTCAGGTTGGACATAAATATTGTACTCCACTGGAACTACAGCTGGATACTAGCCCACTGACACAGTCCCCCCATGTACACACACACACACACACACACACACACACTGGAACTGCAATAAACAGCTGGAGGGCCTTCTCTAATTAAACCTGTACTGCTGTTTGTAAGCTGTCAATGCCTGTATGCAGGCAGACACACGCACACATGCATACATGCACACACACATTTTCTGTTGCATTTACATCTCATCATTTATTCTTGCTCTCAAGGCTGAGTAAATTTCAGAGTGCTGTGTGGAGATGAGCGGTGCCTATCTGACTCAATTACACAATGAACACATCTCCAGGTGCATTACCATGCTGCCAAAGTAGTTTTTACCGCTTGAGCATGCAAAGCTGGGGAAAAAATAACGTCAATTTATTCTTAAGATTGTAGGATCGTTGATCTGCTCAGTCGAAGTGTGTGTTTGTGCGTATTATGAGTGTCAAATAGTGAGGTTATGTGCAAGGGAATCAACTCAATTTCTTACTCTTTTCCACCTGTCTCTCACTCCAGCTCTCTCTCTCTCTCCGCTTCCCTCCCTCCCCCTCCTCCTTTGAGTGATTTTCTTGGTTTTGTTTTCACTATTGTGTTATATGGTGCTTTCTTTACGCTTGTGAGTGTTCAGTGTGCTTGTGTTTGTGTGTCTGCTTACACATGTTTTTGTGCATATTGTGTGTCTGGGAACGTGTGTATCCTTGTCTGTGTTTTTGTGTGTTGCATGTGCCACTAGTGCGTGTGTGTGTGTGTGTGTGTGTGTGTGTGTGTGTGTGTGTTCATGTGTGCGTTTTCGTGTCCCCAGTGAGGTGCGCTCTCAGCTCTGAGTGGGCGTTTCACAGACAGCCGAGAGACCGGCGGGGAAATTTCCCATCAGCCCACGGTGCAGTGTGCAGTGCAGGTTAACCACTGAAGGCTCTGAAATCCATAGTCGCAGCACAACACAGTCTTTCTCTCTCTCTCTCTCCCTCTCTCTCTCTCTCTCTATCTCCCAGCGTCTTTCACCATCTCTCTTTCTATCCCTCTCTCTCTCTCCCTCACCCTCTCTCCTCCGCTTTCCCTCGTTCTCTTCGTCTCCCTAGATGAATGGGAGCGGAGATGAAAAGCTTGCAGGAATGCTGGCAGACAGGCAGTGCTTTACAGTAATCTAACCTGGGGAAGATGAAAGCCAGTGGGGAAGCTGGGAATAGAGAGAGGGGGGAAAAAGGTGAGAGCAAGAGAACGGAGGGATAGAGTTTGGGGAGAGAAAGGAGCAGAAGGGGCTAGAAAGGGAGAGAAAGAAAGGGTAAAATAATGGTGGGGAGGTAGAGGGAGTTTGGAGAGGGGTTGGAAAAGAGAGGGGGGGAGTGGAGAAAGGAAAGCTGATGGGCTAGATGGAGAGATGGGAAAACGGCTGGGAGAGAGAGATGGGAAAGGGAGAGTTTGGGGAGAAAAGAGCAAAAATCGCTCAGGGGTGGAGGAAATAAAGAGAGAGGGAGGGGGAGAAGTGGAAAAGAAAAGGTAAAGAGACAACTTGGAAAGGAGAATAGAAGTACTGCAGAGTGATAGTGATAGATAGCAAGGGTAGAAGTAACTGTTACAATTACTCTTGTTGCTGTAATTGAGTAGCGTTTTCTTGTAATTGTAGTTGGAATATTTTTTTTAAATCAGCAATTTTATTTGTACTTAAGTATGTTTCACCTGAAGTATTGTACATTTTAAATCACATCCATTACAGAGTACAAATTTTGTCAGCTATACATAATCATCAGAAACTGCCCAGTTGTAAATTGGCCAAATGTGGAGCCATTTGCATTGAATGGTCAGTCAGCCGAGAAGAAAAGAGTCAAGTTTTTCTTTTTTTTTTCTTTTTAATTAAAAGAATTTAATTTGAACTCTGTCCTCTTGACATTTTAGAATTGCCAGGGAAAGATCACATATAACAATATTCTCTAACTTTTAGTCTGAGTACAAAAAAAATGTAAACTTTTTTTACTTTTAAGCAGATTACTTAAATAATCTCTACTTCAATAAAGGTTCAGCAAAGTAACAGTATTTCTGCTGAATTAGGATATGATAGCAAGAGAGAACGAGCAGCAGACGAGGTAAAACGAGAGAGGAAGATGAAGGGTATGGTGACAATAAAATGGAAACAGACCATGAAAATGGACTGCTACATTTTGGCATCGTAATTACTCAAAGTCATTGTCATTTGTGGAGCTAGATACATCATGTAATTGCAGCTGACTGTCACACAGATGACAGCGGCCCAACACAAACCTGTGGAGCCGAAATTTCAGATCCTCTTCAGTGGAACAAACTCAATTGCAACACTGCTCACTGAACACTGAAGTAGCATCAAGTGTACCACTGTTGTCACTCGAAATGGCTTTGGCAGTGAGAGGGGGAGCGCTCTGTGTGTGTGTGTGTGTGTTTGTATGTGTGTTTTCTTTGAATCATAATGTAGGTGGAGCAGGCCTGTCGCTGCTGTGACAAATCCCACCTCATGCTCCTTGTACTTCCTGTGCAGAACGAGAGAAGCGCACCGCACCGAAACGCTCCCCCACCTAATTGAAATTTTGAGGTATAAGAGGATTTCTGCACAACGCGAGCTGACAGGCCCCATTCACCAAATATCCTCTTAGGCTTCTCTCTCTCTCTCTCCGTCTCTCTCTGAGAAAGAATTAACTTTTATCTGTCTTTTTTAAGTTTTAGTGGAGCTTACACCCGTCTCTGTCTGAATCTTCTGCAGGTGATCTCTCTCGCTTCCTCTCAATCTCTCTTCTTTGTCTCTCTCTGCTCGCCCTCTCTCTTTCTCTCCCCCTCTCGCTCTCTCTCTGGTCTCTCTCTCTCTGCCATTCAGGCTTACTCTCTGCTCCGACGAGGGCTTCTTGGTTTACCTGCTTGCTCGTCATACTTTGATGTGTCACACGGTGAAAGGGCAGAGGGGATGAGGTAGACAGGGAAGAAAGGAATGTAGATAAGAGGACTGGGAGATGGAGGGAGAGGAAGGAAGAGATGGCAGAAGAGAGAGAGAAAGAGGAAGAGAGGGAATGATGGTCTGTGACTATTAGTGTCATATCAGCGGACTCAAACTCCCCACACCTACTGCCAATCGACAGCCTAGAGAGAGAAATCAAGAACAATATTGGAGCCATGGGTGCGTGCTTGAACAGATTTGCCAAAATAATGCAGAAATGAGTATTGACCCAGAATTCAATTCTCTGCAGTGTTTGATCATGTGATACCCTGCACAGTGTGTGTGTGTGTGTGTGTGTGTGTGTGTGTACTCCTAGTTTATGTTCATTATGTTACACTACAGTAGCTCATATGCTCGTTTCTATACTGTGTGTGTATGCATGCATGCGTATGTATGTGTGTGTCCCTGTGCAATTATACATACAAATACAATTATGGTTATTGTTTGTGTGCGCACATGCCTGCATGATCTTTTTACCAGTTCCCCCTCCTTTGTGATTAGATTACCAGCCATCCTGAAACAACACGCTCATTTATTTATGGAGTGAAGTCATTTGACTCCCACTGTGAAGCCACCATTATCATGCGCGATACATGGCTGCTGCGCTAGGGCATAATGCATGGGCGTGAAAGTCTAATGTGCTCACTTGATAAAGAAGAGCTAATTTTAGAACAACCTCCCGTGGAGCCGGTGAAAGGACTGCTTATACTGGTGATGTGTTCATAGGATCAGCGATGGTCTAAGAGAACGAGAGGGAACATGTTTGAGAATAAGGTGAGGAAGCGTCTTGGGAATCGTACAGAGAATGGGATTATACTGAGTGAATTCATGACCGGGCTTTCAATATTTTCCTTGACTTCTTGAAAGAAAAATGGGTCGAATACATTATTTTGGTTACATCACAAAACTGGAAGAAATTGCCACCAAGCAATAAGTGTCACTCAGCCTAATGTATTACACTGATTTTCCCTGACAAGCTTCAAAAACCCTGTTGCTGTATTAAAGTTTAAGTAGGCCCGTGGCCTAATGATACAATTCCAATGTGTCAGACATAATTCAGGGTGAAGTATTGCACCGGGTGCAGGCGGACGTAGAAATGAACTTGTGTTGTGATTAATGTGTTTGCCCGTGGTGGAAGTTTGGAGCGAGAATAAGAAAGGGAGAGGCGCGAGGAAAAGAGAAGTGACTTTAGGGTTATTCCACTGGGAATTGGTCTCATTCTTTTGGGTCCATCCCTTTGTCTGTCCCTCTCTTCTTATTCTTTTTCTTTATCTCTCTCTCTTCTTGCTCTCTTTCTCTGTCTCACCCTCTTTCTCTCCCATGCCATTATTAATGCTGTTTGTGAATCAACACACATGCCTACAGGGTTAAATGCAGTGCTATTCCTCTCTCTCCCTCTATCTTTTTCTCTCCCTCTCCTCCCCACTCCCCTTCTTTTTTACTCTCTCACTCTCTGCCTCTCTTTGTCTCTCTCTCTCTCTCTTTCTGTCCTTCCTTTCGCCAGCAATGCCATTTTTCACTTCAGTGGAAAAGCAGGTACATAGAGGGAGTGTGCCAGGATGCTTAATAAAGGAATAAAAGCAAGCAGGAGAGATGAGAAAGAAAGAGAACGGGCCCTTGGGGCTGAAAGCAAGGGAAAATACACACACAGACACACACACACGTGCACAGACACACACACACATACACACATTCACAGACAATGAGGAAGGAACACAGAAATTCGCACATGCTTATCTCTGAGGAATTGGTTGTGAGGTGCTTCCCTATTTAATTAGAAACTTTTGCAGGAACCTCATAAATCACCACAACATAAAACTGAAGGCTAGGCACTGAATGCCCACAGCGCACACGCCTGCACGCACACACGCACACACACACTCTCACACACACACACACACACACACACACACACACACACACACACTCACACACACGTACACACAAACCCACACAGGTCTTACAGTTAAGGCCATTCATGAATTCATGAGTATGTGTGATCTTCAGCTTCAGTCAGTGATCCATGGTTTTAGTTTGTGTGTGTGTGTGTGTGTGTGTGAGTGTGTGTGTACGTGTGTGCGTGCAGGCGTGTGCGCTGTGGGCATTCGGCATGTGTGTGTGTGTGTGTTTGTACCTTCCCCCTTACTGTGTTTACTTTGTCCTCTCTGCAGGGGGTGACACCAGTAGAATATCATACTACTCTCTTAGGAAATTACTGTAAAAATGTGTTTTGTCAACATACCTAGTTAAAGAAGGTTTCAAATTACCATCATGTGACTCCCCTCTGTGATCAAACACACTGCAGACAGATAATACTGTGTTTAGAAACAGAGCGTAGGGTGCACAAATGTTACTGTGTTTGTGTGCTTATACTGTATATGTGCACAGGATTGTGTATGAATGTGTGTGTGTGTGTGTGTGTGTGCGCGCGCACGCGCGTGTGTGTGTGTGATTGTGCATCTGTCTCCAGAGTTATTCTGATGGCAGTGTGTGGTAACGGGATCCAGGGTGATGTCTGGTCTCAGACAGCGTCTGGCTCTGGGCTCCCCATCTATAATTCACACACCTGGATATACACACACACACATACGCATGCACACACACACACACACACACACACACACACACACACACACACACTCCTCCCTTATGTCCTTCCTCTCTTCACTCCACTTTCTTTTCCACATTTGTGACTGGATGGTTAAGAGTTCAGGGTTATTGACTTTTTCTTGGCATCCTCTATTTGCACTTTGTGCATGCCGTGCATGTGAGAGAGTGTATGTGTGTGTGTATATGTGTGTGTCTTTGTGGATTTATGTATTTGTGCTTATCTCCCAGGAAACCAATCACACCCTTGAAGTCAATGAGCTGCTCTGTTTGCCCTGATAAACAAGCTGAAAATTACTATTGACCAGAAAGGAGAGGACAGACTGATAAACAGTGAAGGAAAGAGATGGAGATCCGCTGAAACAAAGCTTGGCCTGTTAGGAAGGGAGGAAAGAGTTTTCAAAGTCATGCCTTTACTTTGACTAAAGTTGATCTGAGCTTGTCAGTTAGTCACTATCAGACCTAGACATCTCTGCGGGGGTCTGGCCCTCCTCACCCACCCTGGTTGGATAGGTTGCTGATTGACAGTTGTAGAAGCAGAGTATGGTCCAATGAGGAAGTGCCTGTTTAGTTGACCCGGTGAACAGAAAGAATGAACCCCTGTTCTTGTATAGTGACACACAAGCTTACATGGACATAGATAAAGGTCTTTCAGATTCTGGGGGTGGTTGTGAGATGGTCCTGTGCAGGTTGATCAAAGCCTGTCACCAGACCATTATCTGAAGGTCTAGCTATCTGTTCCATGTAAGATTGATCTAAGGTTTTCCCAACATTGTTATTTTTGTCTGTCAAATTAGTCATGACCTAAGGTTATCATAGGTCAGTTGTTCTTAGTCTCATTGGCTCAAAAGACAAATGGATCCTCTCCTGATCCCCGACACAGGTATTCCCACACATAATGGTGAACTTTGACACCAAGCAGTAATTTTTAGATGTATCTTTTTTGGTTATTTCACAATTTTTGGAAGATACTTTTCAGCCAGCATTTCTTATGTTAATGTATTAGATATTAGATTTTAATCAGACCTAGTGGGAGTGCGCTCCACTGGTGATTCGCGCTCTAACAACTTGAAAAGAGGTACAGTGTGAAATATTCAACCGAGTGGAGAGAAGGATGATGATGATGTTTGGTTTGGGGTTTGCCACTATCATTAGAGCGATCAGAGGGCCTGAAGAAGATTTCACCACTGAGATGTCTTTTTTTTAACTAACAAATAAATTTGTATTTTATATCGACCTGCCACACCTCTTCCTCCAACAATACCTTTTTTGAGGCCGCTTCCCCCTCCTCATCCTCATCCTCATCCTCTCTGGTTGGATTGGTTGCTGGTTGACAGTCGAGGAAGCAGGGTGTGGTCAAATTAGAAAAGTACCATTCAGTTGACCCGCATGACTCAGAGTGGAGGAGAATGGACCACCCTGTTCTTCCACAGTGACACATACGCAGGGCTTAAGCGGCTTCCCAAACAAGCCTGCACGCACATATGCTCTCTATCCTTTGGACAGAGATTTTGGCTGGAGAGTTCCTCCATCCGAAGGCTGCGTGCCAGTTGTAGTGGGAGGAAAGGAGGCAGAGAGGGAGGGAGGGAGCAGTGTTGTTGTGGTAAATATAGAGGTGGGTAAAAATCATACTCCAGTTGGTGATCACCGAGGCAAACAACCACCAATATAGAAGATTTTTAGAATTTATATTAATGGAAAATCCCATTTTCATCTAACTTTGATCAGTCTGATATTAATTACTATCATGAATGCTGAATTCATATCGTGAAGGTTCACATCAAGTAGCTGCTTAAAAATGTATGTAAATTAAATCAGGGAGGACGAAAGAGAGCAAGCGAGAGTGATATCGCATCTCTTCTCTTCATCCTCAACCTTCTCCACCTCTTCCTCTCCCCTCTGCCTCTCCAACATCAAAGCTAGCCGCCTCTTGCTCTGCCATATGTCCAGCATCCTGGGTCCTGCAATTCTCACAGGTGCGGGTGACACACATACTCTCTCACACACACACACATACACACACATAAAATACACTCACACCATGGCAGGTTGTGATTATACTCAGCGGGCTGCATTTATACCATTCAACCTACTGAAACACAATTTGCCAGCCGCACTGCTCCAAATGAATGGTATCCATAGCTTTGAGTTTGTGCACTGCTGTGTTGCCTGAAAGGCCAAGTCTTGATTCCACACAATAGGCTGATTTGGTGCCCTGACTGCTCCGGGGAGCACGTTGACTTCAATAATGGCTCCCAAAGCCTTTTAGCTTTCACACAATGGCCTCTGGTCACAAAATATAATGGGGTGGCACACCGCTCTGTAGTACCGCCACCGGGTTGCACCACTAATAGAGACACAGGTGGTGATGTGCGCTCAAATTATGCTGTTGCCTCTGTGGGGTCCTTGAGGCCCAGCCACTAGTTGCTGCAGCAGTGGTGGCGACAGCAGCTCTTATCCCTGCAGAAAAAGAGGGTAAGAACGGAGAAACAGGAGAGGAAATAATTGGTTTGAAAGAGAAGTGTGCGAATAGGTTTTTCTCAGCCAGGCCAGGTATTTGTCTGGGCTAAATGAGGTCTGTCAGGAGATCCCTGCAACCTCTCTACCTGTCGCCTGTAACACCCCGCTGCAGCTCTAATGAGACAGTGAAAGAGGGATAGGATGGAAAAAGAGAGAGAGGGAAAGAGGGACGAGGAATGAAGGAGCTATATCGAGAGAGACGTGCTCTGACATCTTCCCCGCGCACTAAAAGTGATGGAATGATGCATATTGCGAGGGGAAAAATGGCAAAACTGAAAACCAGATGGACAAAGAAATGAGGCAAGACCATAAGAACAGAAAGAGGCGACTGAGAGGAAAGGAGATGAGAAATGGAGCAGTTGATCATAAGGAACAGGAAAAAGAGGGAGAGGGAACGATTTTTGATTTCACAACCAATTGCCCAGACGTGGCGAGGCTTTGGACAGACTTTTTTTTTGTTCTTCACTAGGCACATCGAATGAGTGTATGACTGTGTTTGTGTGTGTGTGTGTGTGTGTGTGTGTGTGTGTGTGTGTGTGTGTGTATGTTTGTGTGTGTGTTTTGGGAGTGGGGGTGGAGAGGCAACATACTTTTCTCCAGGAGCAGAGGAATGGAGTCAGGAACAAACACACCCGGAAAGACGGATAGAGTGAAAATCTGTTAAGAAAGGAAGGCAAAAAGTAAATGAGAGAAACCGAGTGAGTTGTTGGAAGTCAAGAGGTCACAAATGTTCTGGAGATTGAACCAGCCAAAAGCCTGCGGGTGTTTTGCTCAACCTCCCGACTTAAGATTGAGATAGAACGAGAGAGAGAGAGAGAGATAGAGGGAAAAGAGCAAAAGGAAGGGAAAGTGAGCAGTAGGAGAGAAGGAAGGAGAGTAATAAAAGGTGAGCTGTAAGCCCCCTGCCTGGCCACAGCGCTCTGAGGCAGCTCTGCAGTGAGGGGAACGATAGCAGGGAGACCTGTCACTCACCCATTGAAGCCAGGGGGGGGATGGAGGGAGGAGAGAGGAGCAGGAGGAGGAGAGGAATTAGGAGGCCTCCAGACACTTGTCCCCTTTCACGTCCAACACCATCATCCCTCATGATAACAGTCTTGTTCCTCTCTCTGCCTCTCTCCCTTTCTCTTTTTCTGTCTCTGTCTCTCAGCAGGGGGATAAGGTTAGATTAGTAGGCCGCATGGACCTGCAGGCTAACAGGTATCACACCTCAAATGCCATGGCGGTCACTCAGCGAGCCAGGGGTCCCCTTGCGGCTCTTGTACACCGCACACACACACACACACACACACACACACACTTCTATACTGGCTAAACTTTGAAACTCACTAAAATTGATTGTCACCTCATTGAAGTTTTTTGTCTTTCTTCCTCTCATTCGCTACACATCTCCTTATCCTTTCCCTTTTTTCTCTCTCTCTTTCTCTCTTTGTGTCTCTCTCTCTCTCTCACTCTCTCTCTCTCTCTCTCTCTCTCTCTCTCTCTCTCTCCCTCGCACACACACATACACCACACACGGCTGGTTGAGACCTCTCCCACCCCACAGGTAGTAGCTTCAACAGTGTGTTGTATTGCTATTGCACCCCAGAGAGACCTGCTGACTGCTGGATGTGACAAGGCCACAGTCAGACTGATAATGTCTTCCTATCTCACCAGTTCCTACACTGTCTTACACTATTTGTTGTCCTTTTTTCTGTCTCTCTAGACTATAGTTATGTTGTATGTAGAAAGTGGTCCACCTAATTACCCTTTTTCAAAACTAAATTCTCCCAGAATTTAATTTTAACCCTCTGCCAGAAAAGGAACTAGCCAAATTAAAACATCTGCAGCGGATTAACCTCAATAAAACCAAACTCAACAGGAGGGCCATTGTAGAGGTCACACCTCTGCATAGTTTTGACACCGCTAACGCGGGTCTCCATAGTTACTTCCCTGCTAACAATTACATTTCCCTGATCTGCACCCACAAAGCGTCTTTCCTTGCAGTGCAGGCATCGGGGGAAAGACGGGCGTTAATTAAAATCCTGCTGTGTAGCAGATATGCCTAATCGCAAACATAAAACAGAGAGTGGTGAATTAGAGCACAGAGCGGGTTCAGTTCCACTCAGCAGGGTTCTCTGCCCACTCATCCTCCTACAGAGAGAGGAGTCGAGACAGAGGCAAGGAAAGAAAATGGGACTTTTCAAGAGTGTTTTATGAGCTGACAACTTTGCTGCCATAAAAGGAAAGCAGTGAGTCGTACATTTTACCTTTGGATAATTGCAAGATGTTTCCAGTGTAGATTGTTGCAAAACTTGACTTGTTAAGCCAACAGACATTGTAGATATAGAAGTGACATTCACATGTTAGTCACTCACTTACCCTTATTGTACAAAACCCCACATCAATAGTGCCTTTCTGTCTGCTCCGTTTCCCCTCCCAGGTATTGTGCAGAATAAAGATCAGTGTCTGTCGTCAATTGCCCCTAAAACCTCCTGTTGGTGGCAGGTGGCAGATTATCCCTGATTCCAACAATGCTAAACCGCCAGCCTGGCATCCCACTTCATTGTGCCACATCCTCCTTAATACCCACAGATTAACGTCAAATCATCCGCACTCCTCCGCTCGTTTTGCACCGGTCCATCTTGCCTAAAGCTATATATTGATGCATTGAACGTGGAACCGGAGCGTTTATTCCGGCATTGATTGACACTGAGAGATGGCTCCAGTCTGCCTCCTAGCCCCTTTTCCTTCTATCACTTTCTAACCCCCCTTCTCTCTGTCTGCCATATGTTTGAGTGAGCCGGACAGATTCGGGGCAATCAGACAGCCACTATTGTATCGCTGTCGGGATGAGGAGAATGCATGGAGAGACACTTTGCCATTATGTAGTGAGGATATGTTGCTTCTTTTCTTCCTGTCTCTTTCTCTTTCACTGTGAATTTTCCTTCTGTCTGTCTGGCTGTCTCGCTTTCTCAGCTATTGTTGCATGTCCTACCTTGCCTGGTTGAATAGCTAACGTTGTGCTGAGGTTTGACAAAGAGGGTCGTAATCTGAGAGAAGTGTGGCAGGTCAGGTTACGGTGGCGTTTGGCATGTGGGAGCGCTGTTGTTGCCGCTCCAGAATGTTTCTGATTGATATCTTGGGCAGGGTAGGGACCCAAGGGCTTAAAGAGGAGACCTCAGGGGAGCCCTATCACCACTTTAGGTCAGACCACTTACACTCTCTCAGGTCCTCACTACTCTTGACTGTCAAGCTTTTAAATATCCAATCACTTAGAGAGGCTTCCAGATTGCTAAAATTGACAAATCGAAAGATTTTTCCATAAAAGAACTTGGATGTGTAGAGAGTTGGGATTATCCTCCATAACATTAGCCAGTTGTTGTCTGCCCTAAATGATCTCGAAATTAGTAAGGTCACATTACTACTGTAATTAGCAGGGATTCTTAAAGTTTTAATTGATTAAATTTTGGATAGAGACTCATTAAAATAGTAGAACTTTTATTGTGTGGGCATCCACCAAAAAAAGGTTAATGACCCATTTTGGCTGCTGACCAGTATTTGAAGAAGCACCGGCTGTAACATTGCACAGTTTCAGAGGATGGGTGGAATTCCTCACACAATGGTTGTGGTAATTTAAGTTCCCCAGCATGTCGCATGACTTTGGACGACATTCTCCTCCAGCCCACTCATCTCAGTGTGGTTGCACGGCCCACATTATACCATGGTGATACTTTAGTCAGCAGCTTATTCCGGCTTCCATCACCAGCATGTTGGTCATGGTGTGTGTTCCAGCCATGGTGTGTGTGTATGTGTGTGTGTGTGCCATGCGTAACAGACCGCAACTCTGTGTGACTAGCATTCCTTTTGCCACCCTAAATCCATGCCATGGCAACAATAAGCAAGGACATAACCCTCAAACTACTACAATAACAGTTTTTATGTCTTCCGAGGAGTCACTGTGGACCTTCCTTCTCACCACTTGATGTAAAGTGATTTCTACAAAACTACAGACCATCTCACACAGATTATCCAAAATCAATCGAAGTGCTCAGATGTGTAACGAGAGGTTCTGAGTGTGAAAGGGCAATTGTCACTGAGGGAAAGTTCCAGAGGGGCAACAACATTATTGACTGGAAAGTGTTTTTTGGACTCAACCAGCAACAAAGCAGATAATCCAGGCTTTGACATTATAATTACTAACTATTCTTTTATTCTTAGATTTGTATGTTGCTTGTTTGATAGATTTTTGCATATCTTGCTGGCATCAGTGCTTTTGGCATATTATGGTGGTTGATGACGAAAACAGTTTAAGCACATGTCTTGCAGCCATTCCATCACTGTAGAACTGGGCATGTGTGATGAGACATGGACTCCAGCAGTGCATTTTTGGCTGCCCCAAAATGGATGCCATGCAGAGCCTGAGGAAGTACCATAGTTTCCATGTGCTTTGTGGTGCACAGTGCCAGTAGGAGGAAACTGAGAGAGGGTACTCCTGTGGTTTTCACACCGGATTGGCTTTCCTCTCTGTATCACACCTTCTGCTAGCTGTTAGCCCCATAGCGAGAGAAGTACTCACTTTGGGCACATTATTTTTCATTGACAGATCCAAGACAGAAATGCCATCTGCACACTCTATCTAACACTGAAACTATTTTACATATTTATTTACAGTCATCAGTGTTACTGACATACCAACATTGACCCTCACATTTTATTATGACGGTATTTTCCCAAGAAAATTGAAGATTCAGCTAATCTCCAAAGGTCTAAATAACTATCTGAAAAGACCAGATAAATAACATATTTTCTGAATGTCTGTTCTTTCATTGGTGAGAGTGAAAAGATACAGAGGAATGTTCGAGGTCAAGTACTTATGTGTGCCACTCTTCTCACCTATAGAAAGTCACTGTGATTGTGTTAAAAGTGGTCCACCTCCATCAGTGGAAAACCTTTTTAGAATTTACTATTTTTGTTATTAACCTTAACCATTCAAAGGATGAAAATACAGTACATCAGATGATATATCAATAATGTAGTACATTTACATTTACACTGGGTGTAACCCAGTGTAAATGCCCCCCATTCTGCATCAATACTGCATTTTTACTGCAGGAGCCAATGGCAATTCTTTCTTGAGTGTTACACAATAGAACAAAATCTGTATCACACACACAAAAGCCTAGTTACCAGACTATTTTTTGTATTTTCTGACTGCAGAAAAGGGAAAATGATGACCCTTCTTCCTCTATTTGTCTTCTGTGCTAGTCTTGGTGTAGTTACCCACCTCGTCCACTAGGGGGACAGGGTTTATGGCTGTGATGCCGTACAGGGGTCTCACTGTAGAGGACTAGGATTTCCTCTGTATGACCTGTGATACAGCATGGATCTCACACACACGCACACATGTATTGCACGCACATGCACACTCACACTCACACGCATGCCGACACACACGGAGCTAAGCAAAGAAATGTTTACCACACATATGTTGCAGGGCTGCAGTGGGAGTGAGTGAGAAGTGCCGGTATCTCTCCCCACTCTCCCCAGAGTTATCCCTCATTAGCATGTGAAAAGCTCCAGCCAGACAGCCTTCTGTGTGTGGGTGTGTGTATTTGTGTGTGTGGGTGCGCGCGTACGTGCACACGTGACTCACCAATGTCCGTATACACTTGTGCGAGCGCTTGTGTGAACACACTTATTTATGTGCGTGTGAGTGTGTGTGTATTATGTGTGGGCCTGATGCACCTCCCACCCTTCAACCCCATCTATACTCAGAGGCAGAATGAAGTCTGTCTGGCAGTGAATGTCTATTGTACAGTGCTAATGTGATAGCAGAGATTAGCATTGTAATCCATTTAGCATAGAGCAGCTAATCCACTTTATTACTGTTGAAAAGGAATCAGATAATATTGGCTAGCACCACTGCAGTTGCCTTAATGATTTTAGAATGCTGCAAAAATTACTTTAAGATATATTAATAATTACTGTTGCTGATAATGAAACTAGGATTAGTCTTTTCATCACAAATCATAACCATTAGCTTTGGCTTTTCATAGAGGAAATTGGTATTGGTCATGTTTGGTTTGTATATGTTAACTATTTCTTTATATTGAGTAATAAATAATAAATCTCTCTCTAAAATGCAGTCTCTACATGACTATTTTGGAATATTTAGGCTAAATATTCCAGTGTGGAGTTTGATATCAGAAGGAACGATATGCCCATATTTTGGTTGTATCACTGACTGCATCATTCAACCATATGACTGTATGCACTCTACAGATGCAGCCATCTTAAAACTCTCATTTTTTGTATATAAATGCTGCACTGTAGCTCCACCTCTACGAGGAAGAGTCCGGAAAGAGCCACAGTATGAACGAGGGACAGATGTACGATGGGTGGATCACAGCGGCAGCCACTGTACCTGTCGACAGTGTGATAAAGCCTACAAGCCCAGAGTGAACCTGCTGTGGTGCTATAAAGAACACTGTAAAATTGCTGTTAAGTGGTTCCATGCATGCCACTTATTGTGAGTCCACTGGTCTTTGATTTAGATCAGGTTTTCTCCCTTGCGTGTTCCCCTCCGATCCCAGTGCGACTAAACCAGCAAGCGATGCATGCTAGCGGACATGCTGTGTGCTCCCTGGTGGCTCATTTGTTTTGTTGGTGGTCAGATCGAGGGATAATGCACAGGAGCTTCCCCCCTGAAGCCCCTCTGCTCCCTGGTGACCGTGGATCTGTCCCACCACAATAAAAGTCTATATTCAGCCTCCGCCGTAGACCGTCTGGCCCGCAAATCCGCCCGGCAATTGCCTCCACCCTTCCCTGATCCGCTGCGGGGGTAAGCTGATACATACGCGCATGCATGTGGACACACACACATGCAGGCACACACACGCACGGACGCATTCACACAGCGCCCCAAATTAACTCACCCGATCGGGCAGATTAGATAACCCCACCTGCTGAATCTGGCCCCGGCTCGCGTGGAAGTTTCTTTATTCCTAGCTCCCTCTCTTCTTTCTCTCTCTCCTTCTCTATTCGCCTTCTGTTATTTTCTTTGCCTCTGACCCCGGTGCATACAATGGGTCCCAGTGAAAGTGTGTGAGGCTTTGATACGCAGAGCTGAAGGTCCTTTGAGATCAAGATCACTACGCAAGCCAGGCAGGAGACAGAGACAGAGACGCAGCGAGAGAGAGAATGAGTGAGAAACAAAGAAAGAGGGAGAGCAGGGTGAAATCAGGGTGAGAGAGGGCGCCTGTTAGCAGAAACGTCATGTTGTGAAACTGGATATCAATAGAAGCAGCAGGAGCAGGGCAGGACTCGAACTGTACTCAGCGAGCTTAGGTTTCTTTCTTTACTACACAACAATAGATTGTCAAGCAAAGACAACAAAAAGTTCCATAGATCTATAGTAGAGAAATACAGTAGATTCTCCTAACAAAGACGACAAAAGGTCTCTGAGTACAGCACCATTTTGCCAAAATGTACAGTATATTATAATATCTTTAAAAAAAAAAGACCTAAAAACAAATTAAGGCTTTATGCCTTAAGGAGACTGTAGCTTCTGGACAGGCCAATAGAAAGATATAGTGAAAGATATAGTTAATGATATGCTGACAGAGAAAACACAGAGTACGTTTCATCAGCATATTATAATTAATCATGAAGTGACTCACCTGTCTGGTGGACCATCTGCTTCCTGTCCAATTATCTTCCATTTGTGTCTGTGACCCGTGAACCCTTAAGTGCTGAAGAGCACAAAGAACTACCAGGAGTCATCACAACTTTAACAAGACTTGCTTCACACCTGTCCACAGGCCCCACACAGACAGTGTGTATGTGTATGTGTGTATGTGTGTGTATGTGTATGTGTGTGTGTGTGTGTGTGTGTGTGTGTGTGTGTGTGTGTGTGTGTGTGTGTGTGTGTGTATTCCACTGGGTGCTGAAAGTTGCTTGGGTAGGTAGGTGTCAGAACTGTATGTTACAGGGAAATTACAGCCAGAGGGCCAGATTTAGAAAGGATCATTTGGAACACACGTGTGTGTGTGTGTGTGTGTGTGTGTGTGTGTAAGACGGTGTGAGCAGATGTTAGGGCACAGCCCAGAACCCGTCTATCCCACCACCAAGTGTGTGTGGGGCCAATTCTGTGCACTTTCTGCTGAGTAAACACACCTAGGGCACACACACCACACCTCTTGCCCAGATGCCTAATTACCCTAATTACTGTTGAATGGCTGGAACTGAGATGGAGAAAGATGAGCTCCTCTGATATAACTCTGAAAGCCATGATGCATGGGCAAAAATTTGAGTCAGTATGCAGTAGATGGGCAATTGTGCCAATAATAATGTTCAAAAGTACCTTTTTGATGATACCTTTGTTCCTTACTGTTCGCTTTGTTGTCCTAGACTGCACCTTTGTTCTGCTGCCAATTCTCATCTTCATGGAAGGCAATATTACTCGTCTCTTTTCTCTCTCTTTCTCTGTCTGAATGTCTCTTCTATCACTCTGCTTGCCTCTCTCTTTTTCACTCAGTTATTCTTTGTTCCACTTGTCAGGGAATAAGATGAATGTTTCCATCATTGAAGGAGTGGAAACAGACTTGTTAAAGCAGGTGTCATTGGCTACCTACTGTAACTTTGCAACTTTGTTGAAAACCTTGTGCTCTCTGCTGTTGTTGGGGTGGCAGTGGCAGCCTAGTGGGCTTGTGACCAGATGGCTGCTCCCAAACCAGCTGGGAAAATGTGATTGTCCCTGACCAAGGCACTTAACCCCCAACTGCTCCAGTGTTGTTGCTCAGTAGCTCACAGTAGAAGCCTGTGGTTGTACTGGGCAGCGCCCAGATGTGAATGTTTTTAACTGTATGAATGTGAAGGAGCATGCTCAGTCGACTTTCCCTGGATAAATAAAGATTAAAATAACTGGGTGCTTGTAATTTTGGTGGTCTTGGAATTAAAGCTGTTAATACTGTTGCAGTAACTCAGTAAGTTGCTTTGGATAAGAGCATCAGCTAAATACCTAAAATGTATATGTAAAAAAGTGCTCCACAAATGTAGTTATTATTCATATATTCTTACTGTACTTATATTACTAATACCTGAGATGCACTGTGAGCTCTGTATCTGCAGTGATTAAAAACACTAGATATATTAAAGCAACAGTCCTCACACGTCTCTGTCTCTGTTTTCCCAGATCCGGGTGGACGGCTCGTCTCGGGCGCTGCAGTACGAGACGGTGCAGGCCGTGGAGAACGGACCCATCCTCAGAGACATGGCCTTCTCCTCCGACCACCACTACCTTTATGTCATGTCTGAGACCCAGGTCAGAGAGAGACGGATACACACACACACACACACACACATCACAGACACACACACCACCATTTCCCCCTGCTGGCTCAATATCATAACTACTGGCATTTATCTTTTTTCTTATGTCACAGGGTAAAATAATCTTTGGAGTGGCACAGAGAAAGAGATTGCATTACAGCCAGGATAGAGGAGAGAAAACGATAGATGGACTGTTGGATGCTATGGCCGCGTGTTTTTATAGAAACAGACAGTGAGGGTAGAGTTTGAGTAAAAAAATGTGTTGAATTATAGGTAGAGAAGAGAGTGGTGTTAGACAGCACTTGTGTGAGAGTGTGTGTGCAGACAGATTCTCACACACACACACACACACACACACACACACACACACACTCTCGCTCTCTCTTAGTACCTTTGATGACATGGAATGTGGAGGGAAATAGCAGCACTCTGTGTAATGGACACAGACACAGAGAGACTGTGAACACCTCCATCAGACCCTAAAACTAGCTAAAATAGCACCATGGAAAGTCCACAACACACCTACAGTACTCACACAAACACACACTCTCACACACACACACTTACGGCTCACTATGTTTAATGCTCACTCTCTTTGTCATATCTCTCACACACACATACACATACACAAACACATGCATGCACACTCACACATATACTCCTAAACATGCAGATATAAAGTACACTCTGTCTTTCTCATACATGCGTATAGCAACTGATATGTAATAACTGCCAGATATAATAATCCATTATAATAACTCATTCAAATGTAATGTCCCTTTAATGGGTAGAAAAAGTAGAACCTGTTACTGAAATAAATTCCCACATAATGTAACATTGCATTATTTCATTAACTTGCATTTATTACTTCATAAGGGGTATAACATATTTTTAACTGATGATATAATAATAATATTTACTAATGACATAATTAATACACATAAATAAGAATAAGAACAATGTAATAATGCAGGTTGAGTTGTTGCTGTGCCGTTGTTATTATTGCATCAATAGTTAAAAATGTTACATCCCTAATAAATCACCATTTGATGCTGTGATGTTATTATATTATTCAGCATTTTATTACATTATCAGGTTTTATTACATTTTCAACCAATTTAGAGGTGCATTTTATTACATTTTGGCAAATTATTTAATTACTTATTATTATGCTGTCAGTTGCTACAAAGCATGCGCACATACACAACACACACACACACAGAGGGTGATATATTAGCCCGCAGCTCGGTGAAACACATCCTTTGTTTCAACTGTCAAACAAATCATATACACAACACACTGACCCCACCTTGGCACTCCAACACAGACACACACACACACACACACACTCATAAACACCATCACAGTCAATAACGGAGTAACTGCCCATGATGTAATAACTGACCCCGCGCATGCACACACACACACACACACACACACACACACGCACACACACACTCATCTATTTCACAGCAGGTGTGATGATAGAGACAGCAATCTTAAGAGTCCCATTTGTCTCTCTCAGCCATCCTGTATGATCTTTGACCCAGTAGTTCCTCTCGTCAACACAGAGTGAAGTGGTCTCTCTCTCTCTCTCTCTTTCTCTCCCTTTCTCTCTCTCTCTCTCGCTCTCTCCCCCCCTCTTCATAATGGGTCTCTTTTTTTCCTCCTTTCAATTCAATTTAGTTCTCTACATTGTGCTTTATTGAAATGACTGGACAAAGCATTGAAGTACAGATAATCTGCATGTCATTCTCTCTCTCTCTCTCTCTCTCTCTCTCTCTCTCTCTCACTCTCCCTCCATCTCTCCCTCCTCTTTCCCTCCTCCTCACCCATAATCACAGAAGGCCACTGCTGTGTTTTGTTGGCAGCGATAGCCTAGTTGCCCCTGTATATTGTCTGCAGCTTCCAGAGGATTACAGACCTCTCTGGCACCATGAAAGTGTTAGTATTTACAAATGTGTAGTCGACTGTGTGTGTGTGTGTGTGTGTGTGTGTGTGTGTGTGTGTGTGTGTGTGTGTGTGTGTGTAAACGTGTATATTTGGAGGGCCAAGATTATCCCGATAACACCACTCCACTTTAAATATCAGACAGACGGTGAGTTGAAGGTGCCCTTTCAAATGCAGCTCTCATTGCCTCTCAAGAGGTCTCAGTCAGTCCATCTGCAGAGAGAGTGTGTGTGTGTGTGTGTGTGTGTGTGTGAGAGAGAGAGAAAGAGTGAGAGAAAGAGAGAGGGAGAGGGAGAGAGAGCAGAATAAGGACATTTAGGATACTATTTTGGCATGGCATCCAATTACCACTTTTCTTGTGCAAATCTGTTAACCAGCAACGTGAGATTTTTGAATTATACATAGTATATTTTCTGGATTTCAGTACATATAATTAGGCTTACAGAAGATATTACAGAACGACAAATGAATTATTAAAAAGATGTAATTTCCATTTCTTCCCATTCTGTTGGATTCCTTTATGTTTTACTATTATCGCCCAACATCGTATTACAAATTTAGCATTTTTAATTTGCATGCCAATTAGTGCGGAGTGAAAATAAAAGCAGCCAAATTAGTTTTGTTGTCCAATAGTGGGCCTCTGTGTGTGTGTGTGTGTGTGTGTGTGTGTGTGTGTGTGTGTGTGTGTGTGTGTGTGTGTGGCCTTGGTAGTAATTAGTCTATTAGCCTAGTTAGAGGGCCGTCCTCCACTAACTGTTTAGGAGGAACATCTGGGAATTAGCCCTCAGGACAGTATCATACACACAAATATAGAAAGCAGTTAATGAACACAACACATACACACACACAGTACTCACAAAAACATATACCTGAACCCAGCACACACACAAACACACACACAATGTCTCCTGGCGTGAAAGTGTCTTTGGCTCTGAAGGGTATAGAACAAAATGAAAGTATGTCCGCTGAATGAGTGTTTGGTACTGGTTTGTTCCACTGAGCCACTAAGATGCTTTATAGTTTTGATGTTTCTTCATCGATCACAACAGGGAAATGGTAAGAAAGGGTTTGGCAGTAAGAAATGTGACTTCTATGATGGCAACTATTAATGTGATTATTTTCTCCATATGTCAGTATTCATAGATAACTATGTTCTTGAGTGGCTTGTATTTATTTTTTTACCCTGAACGTTAGTGAAGACCCACGGGGACAGCTAAGTTCAAAGGTCACCAGGGTGTTGTATATGTTGTGGTCGCCCTTACATGCAAGGCTGCAGGCATTAAAATACAATACTGTCTGCCGGATCAGTCTGGTGGTTTAGAATAACAGCTTACACACACACACACACACACACACACATTCCCAATTCCCACTGGTGGTGAGCGCTATAAAAACAGGCTGAGCCGGTCGATAGCAGAAGGCCACCCTGCTGTTTCTGGGGCCTGGGACCCAGACACTCAGAGAGAGAGAGTGATAGATAGAAAGAGGGAGAAATAAAGAAAGAGGAAACACATGATAGAAAGAGAGAGGAGAGGGGGGCCCGTAAGAGCGGGCTGAGAACACAGTTGGTCGATACAGCTCCTCCCCTGCTGTTGTTGTTCAAACCAGGCTCCAGACAGCGTTGGAGGGGCCAGCTCTACCCCACCTCACCCTCCCTCATTAGGCCCAGATTGGTGAAGCCAGGCCTGGGGTGGACCGGCAGATAGACCTCCTCTCTGGATCCCGCCTGGCTGGAGGTCAGCCGCAGTTCAGTGTGAGGGTCGAGTAAAGGACAGGGAGGGTCAGACACTGAGCTGATGGGGATGGAGGAAAGGGAGCGAGTGAGAGGGAGAGAGAAAGGAGATAAAAAAGAGGGATATATATGTATGTGTTCATGAAGCGAGTGAATGTGTTAGTGTGTGTTAGTGTGCGTGTGTGTGTGTGTGTGGGTGGTTCTGTGGGTGTCACAGGTTCTGCTGGAAAGAGAAAGGCAGCACTGAATCCAGCTCCTGTCTCTGTCACATTATGCACTGATTAGAGAAGGGAGCTGGCCGAACACACACACACACACACACACACACACACACACACACACACACACACACACACATTCAGAAGCATATAAGATACTGATATATCCATCCTTGTTACCCCTTTTTCCTTCCATCCTCTCATTGTCTCATCTGTTTTTTAGTTTGTTTTTTCAGGATTACAGTTTTTTGGATCTACAAGTCCCATTGATTTCTATGGGGATTTCTAATGGGAACCAGGATTCTGCTTTTTGTGTTCCCTGCTTTCTCCTTTCTATCAATCTCCTCTCTCTCCAGCTTTATTCCATTTGTCTTCCTCCCTCACTACCGCTCTTTTTTACCTCCCTTCATTTCACTACTCTTCACTAACAGAGTGATCTGTCATTCCTACCCCCTCATTAATCTAGTGATTAGCTGTCCTCTAATTGGATCTCTCTCTCTTTCTGTGACACACACACACACACACACACACACGTGTCATCTAATTGGTGAGTTCAATAGATGTTCTGCTATTAAAGAGGCCGGTCAGACTGTAGAATGGGCTGGGATTATAGATGTCAGGGTTGGGGTTTGAGTGACAGGGGCAGGGCGACCCCTCTGTTAATACTGGCTGGTTCACTACTGTATTACTGCTGTAACATTGGTTCAGCTGTCAGCTCAACCACAATGAAGACAACTGGGTTGAAACGAATGAGGCAGGGGTGAAGTCATTTCACTTTCAGTTCGCTCATTCAAAATGTAAATTAAAACTACAAATGGCATACTAATAATGGGGCATTCTTTTTACATTTTTTAATAATTACTTTAATACCAACTTACTTTTAGGAAAAAAGTTTTTAATTTTGTAGAAAATCCACCCACTGAATGGACTTAATGTTTATTGAATCCAATTCCGGAGTTGACTCAAGGTTTATTGTGATGAGGTGGAGAATAGAAATAGATTGTGGTGCAGTTTCACTGTTTGTCTTGCACTCAGTGAAGTGGCATTTGGTCTCTTCATTGTTTATATCCACTCAGCCATTTGTGACCACAGTCCTCCTTGCCCAGCTTCAACAAATAAAGGGTTTCATTCCAAAATAGTATACATCCATTTTAGAAAAACTTGGCACCCTTCAATTCAACAGTCAACATTTAAAAAATTCAGATGGTTATATTCTCAAAAACATGCAACATTCTGAAGACAACACAAACACAGAAGCATGAATTAGTAGTACATTTTGGAATCCAAAAAAAGATACACCCAACAGAAGCCACAGATTTCCCACAACTTCTCAGCCAAAAAATCTCTGAGAAATCAATGACGATTATGTTTGGACCTGGTCATGAGAAAGTAATTTGAATGAACTTGGATTGGCTATGGGTTGTGCAATTTGAGTGTGATTCTCACAGCACAGAGTACATGATTCAGCAGCTGGCCATGTTCAGACTTGAAGCTGTTTTCTGTTGTGTCTTAGTCATTCAATCCATCCTCTAGCGCTCCTGTAACCCTACCATTACCCTCCAGCAACCCAACAAACACATTAACTTTTCCTGCCAGCACTTGTTTTGTCAGTCTTCGGTTGGATTTTATTGGATACATTCATAACTGGCTTTCTTGCGTGAGAGTGTTTTTTTTATGTATTTTTTCACATACTGTGGCTCATATATAAACTGTTGCTGGAAAGTGCTGCAACCTCTACACTCATTGTGCTAAATTATTTATATCCAGCATAGCAAATGCAGATTCTGTAAGAGTGAATTATTGAAAGTGTGTGCTATAGCGGGGCGAGATCGTTCAAAGTCAAATCCTTTTGCTGTTTTGAACCCCCGAGGGAAATCCGACAAGCCCATTTGTGAAAGTATCGCATCTTAGCATCTCATCAAAGATGTTTAATAACAGCAACCTTTAATTTCTATCAGCGGGGAACATTTTACCACATCCCTTCCAGTGTGGCATCCTCAGTCCCCCAGCGTGTGGTTGTGAGTTTATGAAGGTGTTTAGATGTGCATATTATGTTGTGTCCTAGTTTAGCTGGAGGCTGCTGTGGTCTAACAAGGCAAGTGAACAGAGCAGATACGCTGCAGACATCGCTGCCTGACACACTTCTGAGGAAATGTCAACGAAGTGGGGCAGAAAAGGTTGGAGTGAACTCTCGGCTCACTCAAAGTCTCTTTTGAAGTGTCTGCCTTTGTCTTCCTCTTTCTGTCTCTCTCCATCCATCTCTCTCTCTCTCCCTTTCTCTCTCTCTCTCTCTCTCTCTCGCTCGCTCTTTCTTTCTCTCTCTCGCTCTCTTACTCTCTCTCGCTCTCTTACTCTCTCGCTCTCTCTCTCTGTCTTTTTCTTTCTGTATATATAATTTCTGAATCTTGTTTCCCTGTCTCTTGCGAATGTGCATACATTATAAAACAGACAGGCAGACACAGACACACACACACTTGTAATGCAATTTTCAATTTATGTGACTCATCATCAACAACTTCCCTTTCTGTCTTGTCTATAGACAACGGGCCAAGCTGTGTGCTGTGGCTGTGTAGTATAGGCTTATTTTTCACCAAGGCTAGGCCCCGGGGCAAGATGATGCAGCTTGGGCAGAATTAGCCACTGTGTGTGTGTGTGTATGTGCGTGCCACACTTCTTCCCCCTGCCACTGGGGACGTGGCATCACACACTGAATGCAAATCCCGTTAGCACACCTAAGGGTCAGACCTCTCCCCGCAACTTAATTGCCTTTTCCATCTGAGTCCTTCATGGCTTCAGCTCGCTTCTAGCATAGAGGACTGACAATGAGGTGGGATAACATTAGCATGCTGTTAGAGCAAGCTGTGCTGTGTGAATTTAGTGTAGCTGAGCTTGGCATGCTTTTAGTTGCATATTTGTTAAATGCAGGCTTACCAAAGCTGACAGAGGGTAAAAGCCAAGCAGATTGGTGCCTCATATGGCCCAGGAGAACGTAACTTGTTCACTAAGGACTCGTATTACTAAACTGTCTCAAGCTTTCCAAGAAAAGCTTCAAAGACGGTTTATAGTTGAATGAAGAGAAGCCACTTAAATATTAGGCATTTAGCCGATGCCCTCATCCAGAGCAACCTAACCCGATTTCCCCATGGGGATCGAACGCATGACCTTTCTGTACTGGGACAGTCACTCAAAACTGTAAGCCACACTGTCTTCACGTCCTGAATTGACTGAATTGAAAGTGAATCGACTGCAACCTTGTGTAAAGATTTGGCCCATCAGGTATGTGCAGACTGCAGCTCAGGAATGCCACCTTTAGTGTGCTTCTATAGCACAACTCTCTTCTCCCAGTGTTAATGCTAATGAGATTTTTTTTTAAAAACATTGCGAGGCAATATTTAACCAGGGGGGCTTTTCCTCTCCCTCTTTGGAATGGAGAGATAAGTGAAAATGATGGATCACATCCGAGTCGTTTGTCATGCGCTGACAATCCCGACAGCACAATGGATGGCTTTCTCATTTGACCTCTGAGAACGTCAAATGAAAACAATATTGCACCTGCAGCCATTGGCCCACTCTGTTAACCGAGTTTATGATATGATACCGGTGGTCGGTGGTTGACGGATTGAGTGACGCGTCAGCCGTGACGAGGCGGCGGATCGTTGATGTGTCCCTCGCTCCATTTGACTCCCACGTCAATCCCTCCAGCCAGAGAGAATGGGCACCAGTGGATGAATGAATGAACGAATTAACTGAATTCAGTTGATTTTGGGATGGAGAAGAGAAGAGAGACAGGCTGAGAGAGTTGAAGTGCAGGAGAAATGGGTCGTTGTTTCATCCATTATATGAGCTAAACACTGACATTGCTTTGGAGCAGAAACAAGAGTGATGTGAGTCACAGAGATGTGCACATAATCCAGGGAGGCTGATTGAATGTGGGCTCAGGCATGTTAACTACCGTGCTTTACAACACTACACATGTCAGCCTCAACAGTAAATGCTGATGGAGATCTGGTTGGTGATTGGTTGAGGGGTTCAGGGGATTCCTGACATGCTGTCATGACAACCATTGTCATGGATATGGATTATGATTTCACTTCCCCATATTTAATGATTGTAGCTGGTTTGCTCGCAGTCAGCACAACTTCAGGATGTTTGATTGGAGATGAGTGCTACAGTCTGCAGTATGCACATACACATGACACTGACTCTGCCACACACACACACACACACACACACACACACACACACACACACACATTGCTTACTCAGACACAGTGTTATTAAACATAACCAAATAACACTAGGTTACATAACCAAGTGATATTATATTAATTTCTGCTCCCTGCCCAATAGGCTTAGCCAAAGACATCGTAATGATGCTCTGCCAGCATTGATGCCCAACTAATGAACAAACTCACACCAGGGAATGGGGAGAAAGACAGAGCTAGCCTGGGGGAGGAGGAGAAAAGATAAGACAAGTTCTGTGTGCCCCAAAGGCTGTAAAGCAGAATTGGACTATCGCTTTAATTTCCCTCTCTCTGTTCATTTGGAGTGGTGGAGTTTGGCTGCAGGTGGAATCCCTGTTTAATTACGAGTGGAGAAGGGAGGGAAAGAGAAGGATGAGGAGAGGAATAGAAATGAGACAGGAGAATTAGTCGATAATAGTCTCTGCAGATTTAATAAATGATCAGTCTCCCACCGCAGGCCGAGTGGAGCGCCCCTGGCGTTACAGAGGAGCTGGGAGGAAGGGGGACAGAAATAGAGCTGGGGAGAGGAGAGAGACGAAGTCAAGCTTCACCTTCTCTACCTTACTGTAGTGATGAACACCTTATAGTGGAGAATACACTTATAGAAAAGACTCTCTCCCATCTCCCAGGTACATAATAGACACATATATGTAAGGATTGATGCTATTTTGCTCCTGCAGTAAATGATCACACACCGCTTCATCTCTCTCCCTAGACATTAAAGCATTGAGTACCTCTGTCATCTCGGCCTTTTTAAAAGCATGATTATATTCAGCAGCTTCTGTCTCTCCCTATTGTGAAAGGAGGGAGAGTGCAGTGTGTAATAGCTGTCATTTGCTCACCTGAAACAGGAGGGAATTATCAATGCTGTGCACCCCATCCTTTGTATTTATCCCTGCCGATATGATAGTGCAGCCATAGTGAAGAGACAGTGAGCCGTAATGGTTGCCTCTGTGGCAAAACCCATGAAGAAGGTAGCATGAAATGAATGTGATATCGAGATGAGAGAGACAAGGGGTGCATTGGGTCGTTTAGCCACCAAATCCCTCTATTTTTTTGATAAAAGAGGGGACAAAAGTGTTGCCTGTGTGTGTGTGTGTGTGTGTGTGTGTGTCAGTCAGAGAGAGCTGAGGCTTAGGAGAGATGATGAATGTATGATCTTACACACCTCAGAGCTTTTGAGCGACAGAGAAAGAGAGATAGACAGAAAGAGAGAAAGAGAATGAATGATATCAGGGTGCGAGCTCTGGAACAGAGGGCTCACATTGGCACCCATTGCCTCAGCTTGGCTCTGAAAATGGTGTGTGTTTGTCTTTGTGTGTGTGTGTGTGTGTGTTTTATCTGTTGAGAAAACCATTTCCCCAGATGCAGGCATCTGAGGCCTCGATAGGCATCAGGAGGCCCCTTCCATTCTACGAAATCTAAATCTGTGTGTGTGTTTGTATATGTGTATACACGTGGGTGGTGTGTGTATCAGCGTATCTGCCACCGATGAAGTGTTAAATTATAAAGCATTCAGATATGGAGGCATTGTTTGCTACAGCTCTGTCTGGGTGCTTAGCTTTCCTGAAGATCACAAGGTGACAAACCACTCGATTCGGTGACACGGCTACGTGGATTACATAAACAAACACACACACACATACACACACACACACACACACACACACACACACACACACACACACACACACACACACACGCACACACACACAGACACACACACAGGGAGATTGTGGTTTCATATACCCTCATGATAAGGATTTGGCAGCTGAAATCCCTCCATAGGCTGACACAATGGCCTTTCTCTCCAGTGACTAACAGGTTATTTAGCTGGCAGTGGGCTGAGGCAGTTGGGGAGCTTATCACAGGAAGGGAGGAGCTAGTACGGAAGGAGAAAGGGGGGAGGGGTGGGAGGGGTGGAAAATGACAGGATGGGAGGGAATCTATCATGTGAGATGCAACGAAGATCAGTGTTGAATTTGATTACATGCACACACACATACATGCACGACTATCTCTCTGATTCCATCTCAAACTCATTCCCTTTATCTACTTTATGCATATGTGCTTCTACACAATAGGGAGGGCAAAACATGCCCTCTGATTTTTCCTACAACACACACACGCGCGCGCACAAGCACCCACACACACTTACACAAAACACACAGATGCACATGCATTGTTTCTAATCTGTAATAGCTTGCAGGATTCCTCTTGACTTTGACAAGGTGATACACCCCCTTCGAATTCATTGAGCTGTGTGTGTGTGTGTGTGTGTCTGTGTGTCTGTGTGTGCATGCGCGCGCACATGTCTGACTGAGCCGAAGCCCGCTATTTATAGTACTGGGAGAGAGACACAGAAGAGACCCAGAGACATAGATGTAGAGAGAAAGAGAGAGAGATGGAGAGGTATTTCAGAGCTAAATCTGAGCATCTCCATTTTTCTGCCAGCGTGTCAATGTCTTCATATCTGGGGGAAAAAAATCTGACTCCAGTGACAGTGTGTGTATTTTTGTGGGTCACGTGCATCTGTGTGCACACATGTGACTTTCACGGTTTGCGAGTGTGTCTATGCTCATATTTATGGCACTGACGTGGTGTGTTTTCATGTGTGTGTGTGAGAGAGAGAGAGAGAGAGAGAGAAAGTGAGAGAGAGAGCGAGAGAGAGAGAGCGAGAGAGAGACTGTCAGGCAGAGATGTGCTGTGTGATAGTCATGTGTGTCCAACAGAGATAGTGCTGCCATCAGTGCCAGGGTGCGCTTTAGAGATACCACTAGGTGCCATTTTTCTGATCTCTTGTTACATTTGGTCATGCCCTACATTGGATAGGTCCATTATGATAATTTTTACACTTTTAAACATTGAAATCAATCAGTAAAATGTGCTGCAAAGATATGTTTATTGGCATCAGGTATGCCCAGAGGTAGAAACTGCGACCAATATCTAAAAGGTTGCTGGTTTGATTCTCAGCACTGTTGTACACTGATGTACTGTAACTGTGAGGTGATTTGATGATTTGAAGGTGACCTGGATTACATCAATATGTGTTTATCTAAAGACAGATTACTTTGTGTAAAACAGCATTAAAAAAAAGTGATAGGTAGGAAAAGCTATGTCTTAAATTCAAAACATTTACTTTATCCATTGATTATAGAAGTGACTGAGTGGTGAAGAGGCTGAATGGATGTGTGATGATCGGTTTGGAAATCATATTGTTTCACTTGTCATGATGAAACATAACCCAGAAAAAAAAAAATCTAATCATATCATTTCTCTTATCCAGAAATCTTTGGCATGTATATCTGGCTGTATTTCTTTACTGTGGGATGAGTATTTGCCACAGAAAAATGTTTTCATATCTACCAAAGGTATTAAATGTCCTTGGCTGATTTATTAAGAGTTGAGGATGGAGAGAGAGAGGGAGAGAAGAGAAAGATTTGTTTACTCTCAGCTTCATCTGAAACTCTGTTTTCAAGCCTGAAATGCAGTGTATGCAGGCTGAAACACACACACACACACACACACACACACACACACACACACACGGCTATCCCCTCATCATAACCCAATAGCAGTCCCGCGCTGATGATGTCGTCTCTCTCTTCTCTCGGCTGTCATCGGTGACCAGCGTGAGTGACAGCGGTCATCCACCAATGACGGCTCATTAATCAAAAGTGCCAGCAACACCTATTATTGCGCCATGCTGTTACCATGGTGACAGGAGGAGGGGACAGCTAAGGTCTATCTCAGCTTTGCCCCTTGCACTCGGTCACTCAAGGCCCATGCCAATCAGTGCCAGTCAATGCCAGCATGAATTGGCAGGACCATATATCATAATAGATAGGCTGCTGTCCCAAAGGATGAAGTTGCCCATATGGAGCCAATGAAGAGAGATGGAGGTTATTATGCAATTACATTTTCATGAAAATCAGTATCAAAAGACTTTGCATTGTAACTTTACATATTGTTTTAATTTGTTTGATATGTACTTTTAAAAAGGTCATGGCCTGTCTATACAACCTATCAAACTCTATCAAACAAAGTGTAGTATTACTTTGCTTATCCTTGTTTTGTTTTTTTGGCCAATTCTGAAGGAAATCTATGGTTTCTTAGGTGGAGCAGGACATCCCATAGACGCACTAGCATGGAAGAACACAACTCAACCAACATCCAACTATTTATACACCCTGTCACACTTAAATGTCCATTCTATCTGATTTAGAGAACTTGTATTACTTATAAGGCATTACTTGATGCATGGCGAAATTCATTTTAAGCTTGTCTAACCTGAGGAGTCTTCTGTAAGTCTATGAGTAATTGTGGAAGAGCAGTTTCTGTACAGTATTGTGTATTCTGAGCTTAGGGACAGGCCCTGGATCCATATATTAACATAGATTCTCTCTCTCTCTCTCTCTCTCTCTCTCTCACACACACACACACACACACACACACACACACACACACACACACACACACACACACACACACACACACACACACACCTCTGAAACACACACAGACACACACACGTCCCATGAACACGACCTGAACATTACATTTCTTTAACATTTTGAATCATTACATTTCTCTTACCTTTCTCTTGTTCTCTCATCCTCTCTCTTTCTCACTTGTCATTGCCTTTCAGTATTTCTCCTCTCCCTCTTTCCATTCACACACTCTTACAGAATTATGTGCACTAAAAATGTAAATGCTCTGCCAGTGTGAAATGTCATTTTAGTGTCATGCTCAAGGGGCCTTTGAGTGTCTCCACTGTTTGTAACCCTGTGTGTTTGTCTCTCTGTAGTTGTCGAGGGTGCCAGTGGAGGCCTGTGGTCAGTACTCAACCTGCAGTGAATGTCTTGGATCAGGAGATCCCCACTGTGGCTGGTGTGTCCTGCACAACATGTAAGTACTGATTACCAGAGACCTGCACACACACACACACACACACACACACTCTGATTCTCTCTCTTTCACTCTCCACACACACATACACTCTATCTCTCCACTCCCTTCCCACTGACCATTGATTCTCTGAGCCTCCCACACATTAGCCGTGCAGACGAGGGCCAGTGTTTGGGTGGTTATCCTCCCCTACCTCCCTGACGCCTGGGCCCATGCCCAGCACTCCATCCCCTGCAGCCCTGGAGCACTCAGGGACTCCTGTAGCGAGCCCATCCCAGCCTCAGATAGCTTTCCTGGGGCTCGGCCTTGTGCCAGCGCCCCCCTTAGATCCATTACCAAACCGAGCCACTGGCATCGTTTACCGGCCCTGAAACCAGAGCCCACTGAGAGCACAGATACCGGCGGGCACTGCCAGGGTTCTGATGGGCGCTGCTCCAAACTGCAGGAGTTGACATGGGGGGATTGATAGCTACTGTGATTGTGGGAAACTATTTTCTTTTTTTTTGGCATTATTTTGCCTTTATTAAATAGTTTAAAGTGGAGAGAATCAGGAAAGACTGGGAGAGAGAGGAGGATGACATGCGACAAAGGTTGAACATTGCGGTTACATGGTATGCACCATAGACCACTCATCCACCAGGACATCCCGACTGTGGGAAACTATTGAATGAGATCGCATAGTTAAATTCATTATCCTCAAACTCACTCTATCTCTGCCCTGCTGAATTGTTTTCTCTTTCTCCTATTTTCCCTCTTTTCCCTCTCTCCTTCTCTGTCTGTATTGCTCTCTCTCTCTTTCTTGCTCTCTCTCTCTCTCTCTCTCTCTCTCTCTCACACACACACACATACACGCACACACGCACACACAAGCACACACGCACACACGCACACACCCCAATTGCTGTCGAGCCCCTGTCCCTCTAGATTGGAGTGGGAGATAGTGCTTGCTGGGGGCAGGGAGATTTCCCACTCCACTGTAAATTGAAAATTGGTTTCTTGTGCTGGCGCTAGCCCTGGGGTAGTGTGTGTGTGTGTCTCTGTGTATGTCTGCGTACGTGTGTGTGTGTGTGTGTGTGTGTGTGTGTGTGACTGAGTACATTTAGCGCCTTCATCCCTGCTGGCAGTGAGAGGACATGGCGAGGGCAGAGAAGCAGCAGGAGTGTGACAGAGAAATCGCAGTGGAACCAACACATTGAAACCCAGAGAGAGAGAGGGGGAAGGAGAGGGAGAGATAGACAGAGGGAGACATGGAGAGTAGAAGAGAGAGACGGATGGAGAGATGATAGAGGGAGAGAGGTAAGGAAGCAGAGAGACTTGGAAATTGCACGGAAAGAAAGAAAACATCAGTAATGACGGATACAAACTGCTAAGAGAGAGCAGCCACGAATGAAGACAGAAATGTAAAAAAAAAAAGAGAGAAAGAGAGAGTGAGTTTGTTTGTGACAGAGGGAAGAAGGAAAAGTGGAATGTGTGTGTGTGCGTGTGTGTGTGTGTGTGTTTGAGGTCTCCAGGGTACAGAGTGCATTAGCAGACAGAGGACACACACTGATGGGGTATGGGTCACATACCAGAGGTCAGAGGCAAAGTCACACACTCACTCACTCAGACACAGACACACACACACACACACATACACATATATACATACACATATACACACAAACCTAATGCATTAGTAGAGTCTAGAGGTTTCAAGTTTATGGCCACTGCTTGCTTCCCTCTCCCTCTCTATATAAATTGAAAATCAATATCAAACCTAGGCTGCATTCCAGCAAGTCACATATTCCTAGATTCATCTTAAAAAAGTTTTACACAACATTTAATTTTAAACCAAAAGGAATGGGCGATGTAAACAACCAAGTAAGGGCACAAGAGCAGCCATTCAGCACATATTTCCAATGACAACTTCAACTTTATGAAGTATGTGCACCTCTAAGGGAATACTGTGTGCACATGGGTGCATGTATGTGTGCATGCACGCGCAAGTGTGTGTGTGTGTGTGTGTGTGTGTTTGTGTGCAAAAGCCCTCTAAAACCCTGGACATCCTCCCAGTCAGAGCAAACGGGTGGCCACAGATTGTCCTGTCACACTTAGCCTGATAGAATCAGTTCGCCTCAGCTCACCTCTCTACACACACACACACACACACACACACACACACACAAGGGCAGATGCACACACACACACGCCTTGCTGGAGAATTAGTGTCAAACCGACAAAACGAGAATAGAACCGAGAGAGAGAAAATAACCAAAATGCCAGTTATTTGCCACTTTAGGCAATCTCAGGTGTCTAGGTGAGTGTTTCACCATCACAAGGGCAGAAACGGAGATTACAGGTGTAATGTGTGTGTGTCTTCAATAAAATAATAAATAATAAAAAGGAGGAGGAAGAAAGAAAGATCACAAACTAGTTCCCTGGTTACCACAAGTGTTAACATGGCAACCAATTCTATTTTTCATAAAGCATGGCAACAATAGTAGTGTTTATATTTCTCCCCTCTTCAACTCACCCATCCAACACACACAGACACACACACACACACGTATGTGCAGAAGCCAGTCTGATTGATTGACCCTGGGTTTACCTTTCCCAACCTCCTCACCCCTCTCAGACCCCCAGCTTGTGAATTCTTAACAGGGTCGTGGTGTAACCAAAACCCCCCTGAGTGCCGCCTCCACCGCAGAGCAGGCGGGACTTCATGCCCCTGCTTTAATCGCTCCTGTTTGTCTGCTCTCTATTGTTCTCTGCTCTGGTGAAAGATCCCAATAAACAATAAACCACTGTTGTGTTTGGACGTACAGGATTTTACCAACTGTAAGAGCCAACTCAGTTCAGTAGCTCGCCTATTTCAGTGGTTGACTTTCTCTAAGTGTCTTTAACATTTACATTTTCAGCCATGGAACCAAATTATGAATTCAGGCTTGACCTATGCCTAGACTCAATGATCATTACTACCACTCATGCCAGGTCCACAGCACATTTTGGTTACCAACCTGTAATATAGGAAGCACCTTTTCGACATAAAATGTCTTATATTAAAGAAATTAATTAATGACACTAAAGCAATGGGTCAATATCTAAAGGTCTAAAGATCAAGATTAAGCAAATAGTATTCACTGTTCGAAACTGCAGCGGCCCAGTACACTGTGTTGGGCCAATGTGTCACACACACTACACTCAATTAAGGCAATTTATAGGAGCAACATATGGTGGGAGTGGGAATTTCAAATTACTTTCTCCCTTCCCGCATGTTCCTCCCATCCTCTTCCTTGAGTTCGACTGGATATTGATGGAGAAATAAAACTCCGGAGAGAGGCTGTGGCAAATCTTTGGCTTTACTAGAAGCCACTGGGAAGCCACTGGCAGTCTGCTTTTTGAGTACTCTAGTGGATACAGATCACACAGATGCCCACACACACATCCATATATTCATACAAACTGTGCCCACACTCATATATTCACCACATAAACATGTCAGTTATGTTTTTTCCTGCAGGTCAGTTGTCTGGTCTCTTGAGGATAATTATAAAACACTCTGCTGTCTGGACAAGTAAACACACACATGCCCAGGCACACAGGGCCTCTACCAAAGTTATGCTTCAATGGTCACCAGGGAAACTCCCCAGTGTGGTAACATGCCTCACAACTGTGTGTGTGTGTGTGTGTCCCTTTCCCCCTCCTTCCCCGCGCCCCTTTCATTTATTTGAGAGTCAAGTGAGGTCAATAGTGCTGCTAGCAGACCATGAAGAGGCCTAATCCTCAGCCTGATGGAAGACGTCCTGCTAGATCCCCCTAACACCCGGAGAGAAGGGGAACATACTCTGTTTCAGATAATGTCCACCGGCATACACAGCAGGGCCAGGCTAAGTGGAAAGAAATGGGAAACAAACACACTAGTGAGGAACACACTTGTCCATTCACAGATTCCCATCTAAAACTAAGTATTTTTGGATCATATCCATTTTGTCAGCCATGTCAACTTTTATCTATTTGACACTCCCTGTAGTCAACAGATTGTAAAATCCCAAGAGTCCAAATCTCTAATACTAACAAGCATAGAGACTAATAGCATCACTAGCATGCCAGCTGTGCTTTGCAAGCTTCAAAAGTGTGTTTTACAGCCATCTTCCAAACCTCAGAGGAGAAATCGCTAACAGACGTTGCTTCATACAATTTAGATGGGCTGAAGAGAGAGAAAGGAGGATGGGGAAAGAGAAAGTTGAAGAAAGAAGGAGAGGGGTCATCTTCCTGGGAGATAGTGTGACAGCGAATTAACAATGCATTAAGTCTGTCCCTAGTGTGTAGACTATACACACACACACACACACACACACACGCCTGTCCCACAGCCCTCCCCTACAGGCTCCTCAGCCCTAACAATTGTAACGTGCAATGCCAACTGCACCATGTGATATTCCGAGGATAGAAATATTCATCTTCATTTGTCCTTCAGTCTCATCTCACCTCCGCTTGAGCTTCTTAGCAGAACAAAAGGCGTTAACAATGTTGTCGTTCACAGAAATTATTGGAGCTAAATTAATTAGTGCCTCACACAGACACACACACACATAGTATAGTGCCATCTCATTCTAAAAGTGGCACATCACTCTCAGAATGAAATAGCACTCCTATCTATTTATAGATAGGTAGGTAGGTAGATAGATAGATAGATAGATAGAATCAGTCAACACTGAGGGGAGTGAACAACAAGAAATGAGTGAAAGCAGAGAGAGAATGTAATCAATAAAGAAGTAGTGAGAAAGGTAAAAAGGGACAGGGATCAATTTGCCATGAATGATTACGGAGATTGAATGGGCTGTGTTTATATTCTACAAGGCTGTCTTATGAAATGTTTGGCCTCGCTTGGCCAAGGTGAGAAAGATTTTTACAAAGGAAGGAAATATGAAAACAGGCACCCAGTAGTCCACTGACTCCAGACCAAAATCTTACACAATGCATCTTTAATAACATGTACCAAAAAGGCCAGTACACAAGGAGCACTTAGAATACACAACTGACAGACACACACACACACACACACACACACACACACTTACTCAGGGGTGGAAGGAGGGGTGTTGAGGGGAAGGATAGCATGCAGTACCAGTTCTAAGTGTTCTCTCAGATAGTTTGTTGTTCCCAATCAACCTTGAAATCACCTCACTGGTCTGAGAGCGAGCAGGATGGAAAGCGTTCTCTCTCTCTCCCTCTCTCTCTCTCTCTCGCTCTCGCTCTCTCTCTCTGCCTCTCTCGCTCAGCTTTGCCTTTATTTACTCTATAGATCGGTGAGAGGAGCTGTTAGGGAGAACACCAGGGGAAGAGGAGAAAAGCAATCAATAGTACAGGGGAGGAAATCAACAGGAGTAGATGGCACACTTGTGTGCCTGTGTGTGTGCGTGTGTGTGTCTGTGTGTGTGAGAGAGAGCGAAAGAGAGAGAGAGAGAGAGCAGTCATTCTCCTTGACAAACTTTGACCATTCATTTGGAAAGGCAAGTGCCTTTAAACCCACTTTGTGCATGTGACATCTATATACTCACTGACATGTAGGTTTGACTTTGAGTGTGTGTGTGTGTGTGTGCACATGTCCCTATATACCCCCTATGCATTATTCGAGCCCACTAGGACGCCTCGTCTCAGATTTCCCCCCTACAGAGAGCCCTGCCACCCTTTCAGTAAGCCTTAAGCCTCACCTGTCAACCAAGCTGTCTTGGCCTATCAAACTCCTGCTTTTGCTCTCTCCCACTGAGATGCACGACTTATGCTAATGCCCGTCTCGCTCGGCAGGTGAAAGGTAGGTTTTCGCTCATATCAGCCCCCCTTTTCATCGTACCCCTTCTTTCCACTCTTTACCACTGACATTGAATGACATACTCTGTCAATCAGAGGTGAGTCTTACAGAAGAGTCTTACAGAAGATAGAAAATTCCCATAAGGGAGTATATAAGGGAGCATAGTGCTCTATCATGTGCATGTGCATATCTTTTATGTGCATTATTCATTGTTCATTACAGTATTTGAACAGGTTTTACAGATATGGAGAAAGCACACTTGACTTCTCTGGCAAGCTGCACATTGCGTATGTGTGATGTGTGACTAGACCTAAATCACATAGTGTTTGCAAATAATTGTTTGCATTAATTGTTTACGTTTCTTTTGCATCAGTTACGTTCTCAGTCACAGGCCTAATCTACTTTTAATACTTTCCTGTGATTGTCTAAACTTTTGGCCACTCATTGTGTTTGTTGCAACCCCACCCATTTGGTACCCCAAGCTAATTAAAACACATTTTTATAATTATTTGCGAACATTATTTGTTCCATTCAGCACTGAGTTTTAGGTTGTGTGTTGATTGTTGATGGGTTTTCCATTATGACACTAAATCTGACAGGCTAATGCAGATTTTTTTCCTCCATCAACACTTTGACCCCACTGACAAAAGCAGGGGTTCATCAGCAGTGAGCCAACATGCCAGAAATGTTACAGCAATGTTGTGGATAAGTTACCTCCCCCAATGCCTGTCTGTCAGTTGTCAGTTTTGTGAGTGGTTAACTAGACTGTCAATGTGCCTGTCATGCGTGACAGCCAGACAGATTGGAAACCATATTTGGAGAACTAACATTGTCAAATGAATGTTATGTCATCATATTTGGCACGGATGTTGGAATATCTCACATTTACTCTGTGATATCAGTGTCAATTTGGTGTGAGTGGTGCTAATATTGCAATATCTTCACATTAATAATTGGTGTGACATATCTCAATCTCTGCTTTTGGCTGAGATAGGGGTAATATCCCCTAACTGCTGAAATCATCTTTCTCTTTCTTGCTTTTTCTCGCCTTTTTCGTTTTCTCTCCTCCCTCCTACCCTCTTCCTTCGGTATCGTTTAAATCACACTATATCTAGCAGGCGTACCATACAATTTCTGTGTGTGTGTGTGTGTGCATGGGCATATTTATGCTTGCATGAATCCACTCACAAATATCTGTGAGTGTTAGTTTGCAAATGTCCCTGTGTGTTTATGTGCATACGCCCCTGTGCGTGTGCGCGCGCATGTGCATGCATTAGTAAGAACCCAATGTCAGTTGTATGTTGTGTTCAGAGGCAAGTCTGCACATAAACAGCGTCACTCTCATGCTCCCTCTAGCTCCTTCCCTCTCTTCCTCCACAAACACTCATAAACATCGATCCCTCCATCCCTGAAGTGGAATGGGGACAGTAAAGTCATCCGTGCCACTGGCCGCAGTCAACCACCTTGTGCTTGATATTTAGAGAAGGCCTATAGAGTCAATAGTAAAACTCTAGAGGGTAAATGGTGATATACAGGGGAGTCCTTATGGGTCAGTGGGCTAGGACAACTACTGTGTACACAAAATGTTATGGGTCTGAATCTGGATCACAACCTTTGTCACATTTTTCCTGTCGCTCGCCACGGTGCACAGGAGGCAGAACAGATATATCTAGATGGATTCTATTACACAATCATGCCTTGTAGGAATAACAGTTGAACACAAGCTTATTAGGGCGATACAAAAAAGTTCAAGAAGTCATGAGTAAACACACAAAATGGCTGATAAAACTTGCAAGTCATGCTGCCAAGCTTCTCGTCTGCTAAACCCTGTGTATTCCCAACACATCTCTGGGGCTGTCAAACGAATAACCTTTTCTGAGGGAAAAGCTAATTGGCAGATCCATTTCTCGCTCTCTCTCTCTCTCTCTCTCTTGTCTGTCTCTCTCTCTCTCTCTCTGTCTCTCTCTCTCTCTCTCTCTCTTATTAATTCTGCACCGCTGGTACCAGTCGCTGTGTTCACAGTCATCCGTTACCTCAGTGCGCTCATTACTGCGGTATGCCACACTAATGCTAATTAAACTGCGGCGCCACGATTAGCATGCTACCAAGGACCCATTGTGTTTGGTTGCAGCGTCCGCTAGCTTCCCCCTGGAGTTAGCCAGGGCTTTCGCAAGAGTGCTCAGAAATGTATTGTTGGCAGGGAAAGACTGTTTATACCCTCAGAAAGCTTTTCCCCCCCAACAGGGAGAGACACAACATTAGGCTATCGACCTTAAGTGAAAACATTAGCTGTGTGCTCATATCAGTGGCCATGCTGCCTCCAGAGTGAGCTAAACTAATGGGAGATGACCTTAGCAGCTGGCACAGAGGTTACAGGGCATCCAGGGGCAACATTACATCTGCAGGGTCCAGTCTGTTACAGCTCACTTGACCTCTTGCATAACAACTTAACCTACTTTGGATTAAAGCCAAATGTTAAGCTTCAGCCATGACAATGCCCTGCTTAGCCTAATGTCATCTTGTGGAAGACCTGGCTTTTGTAGTTAACAGTACTGACTCTCAAAGTTAAACTTAGTCAAGGACCTTTCTTTGATGTGGAGATCCTTGCATCCAGGGCACGCACTCTGATGTGTGCACCCAGGGGAGCATGGCCCTCCCCTGGGTACGGGGGACTGGTTTTACCCCTCCTCCTCCCCCCTCCTCCTCCTCTCTCGCTGGGTGTTACGGGAAGTTGAGGGAAGGGAACAAGGCCAAGAAGTGACAGGGGCATCAGGACGGAACGGAGTGCTGCACCTCCCGGTTCCTTCTCAACTGTCACCATCATGGTGTTGAGACACACACACACACGCATCAACCAATCTACCTAGCCCCAACACACACACACACACACACAAGCACGCATGCAAACACATGCACGCACACACATACACACACACACACACACTCAGAAGTCAAAACCATTGCTCACTGTCATCCATTGTCACCCCACACCCACCACACACACTGGGATACACCAGCATAGACACTGGGAAATGGACATTCACACACGCTTACACACACACACACAGTGTGAAAGGTGTCTTGCTTTTGTCTGGCAGAGCATGAACCAGACACAGGGACTGACATCAGAGAGAGAGAGACAGAGAGATGGAGAGAAAGGATGAATGAGAGAAAAAGTGTTGACAGTCAAAGCAAGTGAAGATATATGGTGATATATTCCACGCGGTGAGGGGGGAGAGTGAGGACAGAAAAAGAGAGATGAGATGAAGGTAGTGAGAGGGAAAGAGAGAGAGAGAGTGAGGTTACATAAATTCACAGAGAGAGGCGCAATGAGAAATGTCTTGGTGGAGAGCATAAATTCAGCTCCAGGAGCAGGCACTCAGGTTGAGAATGTGAGAGTAAACACACGCATGCACACACACAACACCCAGGCACACGCATGCATGCAAACACATACACACTCAAACACATGCACCCACACGAGCATACACAAGCACATTTAGACTATACTACTGATATTTTCTCTCTTGCACACACACATGCACTCTCACACACACAAGGACATTTAGTCTATGTCACTGATGTTTTCTGTTTTGCACCACCCCCACACTCACACACACACACACACACACACACACACACACACCGTCTTGACTAATGGCACCATGAGAGAGAGAGCACTTCCAGGAGAATATACTTACACAGGTCACCTCACATCCCCCGTCACATAGCTGTTGCTATGGCAACAGCAGCATAGTAAGCATATAACAACCATGTTATATAATCCCACGGTAATCCCCATTGATGCTTCACTATTAATGTCAGATAGCATTGTAACTTAGATTACTCACACAGGCTAAGACGATTCAGTCTCATCAGTATTTGTCCCTCTGTTGTTATAATGAATTCACTCACAAGCTGGGCACTTTATGAATTTGCTGTATGCAAAGCTTGTGGGTCACTTGGATGGAAATGCAAGCTACTTGAAAGTGAAGATAAACTGGACGTAGAGATATAGTATTGAGGGTATCTTTTCACATGCACTTTGTGCCCAAGATGTTTGATGTGGTACTGACTCACGCAAAAGTGTCCACAGTGAAAATCAATCGTGAAAATACTGTAGAATTAGCAATAAATTAGAATGGAAATAAATATCACACATGAAAAGCAATCTGAGAATCTGAGAGATGTTAGATAACAAATATCGCAGGAGGCATGTGCCCTCTCATTTGAATGGGCATGATGCTAGTGCCGATTAGGATCAAAGCATTGGTCAGAAATTCACCCCATAATCTTCATGTATTCATGTTAGAAACATACAACCAATAGGAGAGAAGGAGAGAAAAAATACATCTAAGTACCCCCATTTTCTGCCAGCAGCTATCGAAAATGATAAACCAAGTGCACTTGCATTGTGTCCCCTCATACAGAGTTCAAAGCTAGCCTGTGGCTGTGAATAAACACACCTTAACTCCATAGGCTGGATCTTGACCGGCCGGATCAATAGTATCATATGCTGCTGTCTACAGCTATACGGATGCAGGATCATAACACAATATATGGGAGATAAAAGCCAAGTGTGCCTTTGAGACTCCATTGAAAAACAGCCCTCTAGTGTCCTGTACCATCACCCTCAGGGGCAGTTATGAAAACATCATCAAACAGGCAACCTCACCTCTGAAATACCTTGGGAAATAGATGCGGTGCAATGATAGGCCATTGTTTTCCCTTGTCAGTTGCTGGGCTGTAATTTTATGAATGTGAGGTCAGATTGTGTTTCGATGTAGTAATAAATGGGGCGGTGATATATGAGCTGTTTGGAATCATTCCAGTATTAGCTTTGATGTCCTTTGGCTGTCTTACCCCAGCTAAGATCATCACTTTAATTCAGTTTTGGCATCTTCGGGTCAAAATAATGAGAAATCTTGGAACTTTCTCAGTTATTTAAAAGTTGCCTTTACACACACACACACACACACACACACACACACACACATTGAGATACATAATGTATTATAATGTCATTTTGAGGTCATTATAATGCTTCTTCGTAAAGTGCCTAATGTGTGGTTGATTCTGAGCAAAACCTCAAGAATTCATAAAAGGAAAGTTTCTAAATGACAATTGTGCTGTGTCATCGTCCCCCCCCACCCCCACCACAAACAACAAACACTCACACTCCTCTGAGTCAGACAGATAAAGCTGTTTAATATAGACGACCTGGCCTAATGGCATCTACAGGGGCAACAGTGGCGTCACATATGCCAGATAAACGGCCCAATATGCCTGCCACGCCAACCCACCATTAGATGGCTTTGCCAGGGGATGGTTTGTCTGTCTGTGTGTGTGTGTGTGTGTGTGTGTGTGTGTGCGTGCGTGTGTGTGTGCATGTGTGTGCGTGTCAGATGAAGGAAGTCGGTGGCAAGGCTTTTGACAGCTGCTAAAATTATGTGCGGAGTACGGAGGCACCAAAAGTCACAGTGGAGAGAAACAGCCGCTGCTTGTTTGCCCGCAGGGCCATATTGATGCCGACGATCACCACCTATCCCAGTGTGTGTATGTGTGTGTCTGTGTGTGTGTGTGCGAGAGAGAGAGAGAGAGAGAGAGTGGAATATAGGGTTTGTTATGGAGGATGTTGGAAAATGTGAACACTAATAGGATTCAGAGTATTAAAAAAGGTTAAGGAACATGGATTAGCAAATTCAGGCTCTCTCTCTCTCTCTTTCTCTCCTTTTTTCCCTCTCTCTTCTTTGTCATATTGCAAACTCCCAGCAGCAGTGTTACTCTGTAATTTTCCGCTCAGCCGGTACTCTTGTAGTGGTGGAATATAAGAATGTAAGGGGAATGGCACAGAGGTGTCTAGACCCGGGGGCAGCCACTCCACAAATTCTATGTCTCTGGGTATGTGTTTGTATATATGAGAGACATTTACTTTTTTGTGTGTGTGTGTGTGTGTGTGTGTGTGTGTGTGTGTGTGTGTGTGTGTGTGTGTGTGTTTGCCCACAGGGGGTACCGGGGTCATGGCCAGTGGGCCAGGTAATGACTCTCCCACTGGCCCCTCCATGCTGATTTCTGCTCTGTGGACCACCACTCTTAATGATAGCACAGGGAGGCTTAGGACACACTGAGGGGTGTGTGTGCGTGTGTGTGTGTGTGTGTGTGTGAGGGATGTAGCCAGGCTTAATGTGAATGTGTGTCATTTGACTGAGTCTCTCACACTATGTCAGCTCCTGCTATACAGTAACTTATACGGCCTTAGGCTATTAGTATGTATAGGATTCCATACAGTGTGTGATGATCCATGTAGTAGTATGGTAATTGGGTTTCAGATGAACTGCAGAGCGCCTGTTTGTAGTGCATTGATTTACCTCACATAACACTGTAATGGAAGAAACCCAGTTGTGTACTACTGTCAACACTCACCAGCTTATACTGTGGGAGGTTGCTTGTGTGTGTATGTGTGTAAAGGTATATGCACGCATCCATGAGATTTTGTGTATTTTTGGTGTATACATGTGTATTCGTTGACTGTGTATCGGGTGTGTGTGGAGGCCTGAGTCTGATGGGTGTGTGCGTGTGTGTGTGTGTGTGTGCTTATGTGCACGTTTGTGTTCCCTCCAGTGACACGGGAGGCTGATGGGGCCGAGGATGGCTGGACCTGGGCTTTGCGAGAATTTAATAGCTTTCATTTCCCAGCCTGCTTGACCTTCTCCATGCCTCACATTTGATATGCATTACACCTAAAGTCTCACACGGCCCGATACATCTGCACCCTCTCACACCTCTCTCCTGTATATCCTCTCTCCGCGCTCCCCTGAGCCCCGCAGCCCGCGCCCCGCCGATACCCCGGACTAGCCTCGGGCACAAGGGATCAAGCCTGGAATTATACTTTGGCGCCCTCTCTTCAAAGTACCAAAGAATATGTTTGATGTTGACTTTGCTCACCGTAGTCTTTGTGCTTATTTTCCATTGACATGACATTGTGCTGCTTTGCATGGCTTTGCATAACTCTTGGGGATGGCCTGTCTAAGGTTTGTTTGTATTTTTATGTCTTTCTTTTCCCAATTATATCCATGAACTCCCTGAATTCCTGTTATTTTTGTCTTGAATGGATAGTTAAATAAGGCTGGGTATTGTTTGAAAGTTTTGGTATCGGTACTGATAGCGGTACCTTGAATTCGATACCGATACCAAAATGTTACTTTTTTCAATACCTATGGTGAATAAAAGCTTACTGTGTAATGCAATAGCTAAATTTTTTTTGACTGTTATATAATTTTGCTCTTAGTTTTCCCACCTAAAAAGAATATAATTTCAATTCTACCATATAACTATTAAACTATTTAATAGCTTAACCGATAACCCGGGGGAAGGGGAAGTCGGTAATTTGATTTTGTCCATGCACATAAGGATTTTCAGCTAGTCATCTGGACGGTAGAATAATATACTGGGGGACTGTGGCAATCCAGGGACACACCAGTGTGAATGTGCCACACAGTGTCACCCACAGTACAGCAAAACTGGCAAAACTCTCAAGTGGTAATTTTAATGCCAAATGCAACAGCTCCTGTACTCTTTTCCACTATTTTGTCGATTTTTCTTGGCACCAAACAGTACTTAAATGCACTATATCCTCCTTTTATTATTCTTATTTTATATTCTATTTGTGTGTTTATATTCTGTTCTTTTTTCCCTGATGAAACCTATTACTTATTTATACTATTTTCCAGACATGGATCAATAAAGTTTCATCTAATCTAATGCTGCTCTACCCTGCCATTGGTTATATTGCTCTTGTAATCCAGATGCAGGGTGCGCAAATTGGTAATTGCATGAAACAGCAGAAGTCAATGTGGACAGGATTAAAATGACCCCAGGATGGTAGAGTTAACTCAAAATACAGCAGGTAATTTCAGACTGAATTTTTACTGATGTAGCCAGAGAATATCACTTTGCCATTTTTTTCTCGTTGTAAAAACAGGACAGCTCTTTTGCCTCAAGTTAACATTGTGCACTATTAAGTGCTTCATCAGGTTCAAGGTGTTGTCGGACATGGCAGTTATTTTCCTGTCACAAATATTACAACACACGCTGTCAGCGTCAATTTTAGTGAAATGTAGCCAGACCATGGACCGTTTCTGCGATGTTGTGTCGTTACTTACTAGGAGGAAACCAAGAGATGAAGGTGTCGTGACACCTGGGCTACTTTGTAATTACCTAGTGAGGCAATCAGCAGCCACTTTAGTCAAACAGCAGGTTGTGGTGATTGGATGAAAAATGATTAACCATTTAAGGACATGGCACTGAATATTTTTTAATTTTTCTGTAGGCTAGTACCGGACCCAGCCCCAAGTTTACACAGCCATTTACATCATACATTTTATGACCTTAATGCACATGGGAGTCTTTCAAACCCACAATTAGATTTTTTTTAGGGTTTTTTTATTTGTTAAGTTAAAAGTTTCTATCTTAAGATATGTGTCATCTCACAGAAGCAATTGGCATTTGACATTGTTGATTATTATGCTTAGTGGTCTCTATAAGTGTTGGAAGTGTTATGGCTTGTTTTACATGAGATTCAGCTACATGTGAGAGGGTCTGTAGTGAATTAGAACTGTTAAAATTCATCACACATGTTGATCATGGTTATTTATGACCTGTGTACACATACTGTACAGGACAATTTGGTCATCTACTAAATGTAAACATTGTAGTCAATTAAATCATCAATGGGGCTAAATGAGAAATGTTGTCTTGTGAAATATATTGTCCACAAGGCCATCTGGTTGTGAATGGCCATGAAAGCCTCGTCAGCAACAATTGTAGGGGCTAAAATCCCTCCCTGCCTCCTCAGTCGCACTCTAATTGTGTCACCTTATCAGAGGCCGGGAGAAACAAGAGTGCAGATTAGTTTCTATTCAGGGCCAATCTAATCCTTTCAGCTCGCTCTCTCATAAAGTGTCATCGCGAGTCAGTCAAACAGCTCAGCACAACAGCACTGTTTACTAACCAAATGAATAGACGTTTGATGTCTAATTCGCCACAAAAAGATAGCCCCAGTCAAGCTTTATATGACTGTTATTTGAATGCTCGTTCGCTTTGATTTCTGGGCTTCTCTAAATGGTCTATTCTTTGATGTGTACAAAAGCCGGGATTGTCTCATATCGTTACAAATGATGCAATCTTTTTTCTTTCTTCATGGTTTGTTTGGATAGTAATTGAATACAATTATCCAATGTCTTGCACTGGTGGTGCCCACCTCTCAGATCAACTAAACCATGTATAACAAGATCTTTACATGCAATATCCTCTCATAGAAATCACAGAACAACCAGAGCAGCTAATTTAATTCCCCCACACAGTAGTGTGGACATGTGGTTTGTCCCAAATCAATAGCTCTGTGTCCTACACATTGGTAAGAGATTCTGGCTGGATGCTAGGCCCACGTCTTAATAGAAAGCACATATTGGTTAGCTGTTATCACCCAGCAGCATCCCATTAGAGCTATCTGCTGGCACATACAGCAACACGAACACTCAGGAAGTTCAGAGAGACAGATGTAGGGAAGATTGGAAAGATTGAGATGTGGGAGAAGATGGAAAAGATGGAGAAGTAGTACACAGAGATGTAGTGGCATTGATTAAATGGAGCTACATGGAGAGACAAACATTTAAAGGTTAGAAAGGTAGGAAAAGACAAAGACAGAGAGAGAATAGTACCAGGAGAAAAAGCCTTTGTCTTTTGCTGAGTCACAGTCGCTGCACGGTGCCTGTCTGAGATGTGAAAGCTAATCGTTAAAGCTGTTAGCTGTTTCATCCTGCCCAGCCAGCCTGTGACCTTCTGACTCTGAAACAGAGATGAAACTTTCAGCACAATCCCTGCGGGGCTATATGACGTCTCCACAGATAAACACAGGCTATCAAGGCACTTGCACAGTGCAGCTCATTGGCTTGAGATGCCATCAGTCTGCCTGTTAACATTCACGTTATTCATTTTGACCATTTTTCAGTCCGTGAAGGAAGCCAAGTATGTGAAGTTATGTGTATGTAAATGTCACGACGGGCTGAAAAACAGATTATAGATATTCAGATTTGTTTCACCGACAATCCAGTAATACATGGCTTGGATGGGAATCTACAGGAACTAGACCATGACCTCTGAACTCGACCCTCTGGCTTCATTTACTGGTGGAAACACATATTCTGTGGGTCAGAATTGCAATACCTTTGGAATGTGGGACGGTAACTGCAGAGGTTGAGTTTTGTACTGCAGTAAGATGTACTGTAGGAAGAGGCAGTTTTTTTGGCCTCAATGCAAATTAGATATCTTTTTTTATTGTCTGTAGAATCTGGGATAGTATGGCAGAAATGTCGGACACACACACTCAAGCACACACACACCAAGAAAGAAAGAAAGTAGGAAATGAATCCAGAAGAGTTTGGGGCCGCTCCTCCCCCCTGTGATTGATGTCCTTTGATGCGATTGGAGGAGGTTGTTAGTTCATTTTTCATCAAAAGCTCCGTGTTCACAGCTCATTTGCATAACAAGGAAAACAAATTGGGCCCCTCCACTTTTTAGAGCACAGTGATTTGCCCCTCTAATGATAATATATTAACAGCCCCCAGTCCAATAATGCCAGGTAATCCAATTGTAGCACTCATCAACCCTCACTGCCTGTTCATCATGCCTGGTTGGCTTGTAATTTGGTTGAGTTGCAATATTAAAGTGTATAGATGATAAAACGCGCTCACTTATTTAGGGATACACGTGTTTGTGTTCACAGAAAATATAAACATGTTTATCTCTGTCATACACATCACACATTGTCTCATGCATGTATACACACACACACACACGCACGCGCACACACACACCCTCTGTGCTCAGAGACAGACGTGAACATGTCGTTTCAAGGTGTCAAATTCACTCTCTCATTCTTTCTGTCTCCCTGCCGCCTCCTCTTTCCATTCCTCTTTCGCTGTGTTATTTACAGCAGTCGGCGTCTCACAGAGATGATGTCATAAACCCGGCCATATAGGGCCCAGTGGGGCATCAGGAGCATTTACAAACCCTGAAAGCATCCCTCTTAAATCAAAGTACCACTGTGCCCCTCTCTCTGTTACAGAGCATGAGATCTGTGTCAGCCTCGCCCAGTCAATGTAGCAGCCATGAGCATCATTTCAAGCTGTATTGTGAAATAGTCAAATTTATATTATTGCATGCACGGTGGACAAAATAATGGAAACGGAAAAGGACTTTAACTTTGAAGTGACTAAGACACAAAGCAACATGGGGCAAATAAAGCAGTTCCAAATAGCAGGTCAAATAATCGGTGCCCAAAGTACAGGTGCATCACAAGGTGCGTTACAAAAACTACAAAATGATTTAATGTGGCAAGGGATATAGTCTTGGAAATCATGTCAACATATGTCAAAAATGTGGACAAACTGCATCGGCAAAGAGAATTTAATCAACATCTCATTAACACAGTCTCAACAAAAACTGTATTTGCTGGTATTTATGCTTTCCTTCCTGAGGAATGGTCCAGTATGTCCCTTTACACATTTCAGGGCTTGTATGACAACATTTGAAGGATTAAAGCTCTCTCCTGATTAAGTAGTCGATTTTCATATATTGTGTGGTGTTTCTGCCATGTGATTTATTTTTTCTTTAATATGCCTTATAATGCTGCTGACCACATCCCAGTATACCACAGGGATTACTAAAACCTGCCTGTCCAAAGATAGAGTAGAGAATAGTGTATAAATAGATATTAACTGTGTGTGTGAGAGAGAGAGAGAGAGAGAGAGAGAGAGAGAGAGAGAGAGAGAGAAAGAGAGCGAGAATAAATGAGGTTGATCTCAAACTTGACACATCTAACCGTAGTATCAACCTCTATTTCACCCATTTATGAATCACATTTATGAATCACTCAGAGCAGTAAGACAAAACGATAGGTTGTGATCCTGTGGCACTCTGCATGTGAGTGTTAAGCACCACTAGCTGTTCAGGATGTAACACTGTATCAAGGAAGGAACAAAGACAAACTCTCTCTCTCCCTCTCTCTCTCACACACACACACACTTATACACACACATACACACCTACAAAACTCCATTTACATGTATTTACATTGATGGTGTTGATGATCATGATGTACATTTGCCAGAATTATTCCTCTGGAGCTTAGTAAAGACCCATAGCTGTAAACAACACCCCTGTAGGTACACCTGCAAACAGGCTTTGTGTGCGTATGTGTTTGTGTGCGTGTTGTGTGTATGCGTGTCTATGTGTGTGTGAGCATTTGAGTTGAATGTGCTTATATGTGTGTAGGTATGGGTTTCTGTGTGTGTTGTTCGTCTGAAGGTACATTATATATGATGCAGTCTTATTAAATCAGTGGTAGAAAAGCAGGAACAGACAGGAGTGATAGAGAAGCACAAAGGAACCCGAAGCGATTAAACCCCTACTCAAACCGGCTTAGCAGTGAAAACCTCACAGAAAGCCAACAATTGTTGCCTCCCTTTAAATCTCGCTTCTTTATTCCTTTCTCTCATGCTCCCTCTCTCTCTCTCTCTCTCTCTCTCTCTCTCTCTCTTCTCTCTCTCTCTCTCTCTCTCTCTCTCTCTACCCCTCCTCCTGCTCTCTCTCTCGAACAGATTATTTCTTTTCTTTTCCTTTATGTCTGTCCTCTTTTCGGCGCGTTAGGCCGCTTAACTTTACAATACACATGTCGGGTCAAAACCCATCCCCCCCAATCCCCCCAGTTCAGGATAAAAAGCTTCTCACTGCATAAGGTATTACTGTATCTCAGCCGTCAACCACCTCAAAAGTCCTCTTTCGTTCGTTCATTACGCCCTCTTTCTTTCTTTTTATTCTTTCATTTCTCCAAAGGAGTTTTAGGGCACTCTGTGGATTTGCCAGGTTGTTAATTGCACTGCAAGTTTTTGTCTAAATCAATAGGGGATTAAACTTGAATAAGTTTATGAGGGGATTAGATGAGAGCGTGTGTGTGTGTGTATGTGTGAAGAATAGAGGAATCTGGAGAAGTGGAGGGGTTAAGGTTGTATCACGGTTCAGGCCGGTTGGTTTCTCACACAATTTCTCACCAAATATAGTTGTATCAACAAAGCTAGGCTTCATTGGTTTTTCCTCAGCTACCTTTGTTGGAATATTTGAGTTTCTAAAATCCTCTGCAAGTGCCCGATGGGAATACTCTGCAGTTCTCATACCCACCTCAATAACACAACCATTTAGATGTTCTTAATAATGGGACCTACCCTATATAAAGGGATAATGTTTGGAATTGTGAGCCGGCAAATTCCCCCTACTGCACAAAAGAAGGTCTAGTCCTCCAGTCCTCCACACCGCTGTAATGGAGTGGATTAGACCACCTGGTCTGGTATTAAAGGAGGGGAGGAATTCATCCCTACCCCCCACCAACATCCACTCTCCACCTGCACTTGGCACTGCCCATGAATGCCAGTCATTAAGGCAGTTTTACAAAGACGAGGCCTGCCCCCTTCCCAACGGACCGGCTCCACTTCCACATATAGAGCAACCATTGTTTTAAATGCTACTGCTCCCAGCCCCTGGAGAATAGGTTTCCATTCAATGGCTGGTGTAGCCACTGCACTGCCGGAGGAGAAATATGATAAATGTGTCTACCTCCCTCTGTCAGGGAGCGACGGGACATTCTCTTTTTCCCAGGTGCCAACAGGTGGAAAGGGGTAAGCCCTGGTCAGGTTACTAGGGAGGGAGAAGGAGGGTGTGTGTGTGTGTGCGTGTGTGCGTGTGTGTGAACAGTGAATAACACCCCCCCTCTTGTGTGTGTTTTCCAGGTGCACCAGAAAGGAGAAATGCGAGCGCTCATCGGAGCCCCGGCGCTTTGCATCAGACATCAAGCAGTGTGTGCGCCTCAGTGTCCACCCAAACAACATCTCTGTGTCCCAGTTTAGTGTCACGGTGAGTGGATAAAAACACACACTACTCCTGATCTACAAAAAAATAAACAATGAAACAACAAAAATTGACTAGATATACAATGGCGGCCATTGTGCATTTATTCTTCATCTATCCTGCATTACTGTTAAAGCTTTTCTTTTTCAAATGTTGTGAAGTAGAATGCAGGATAGATGAAGAATAAATGCATTTTATTTTATAATCATGCCACTTTCTTGTGCCCTCAGGAAAAGTAAGTGAAAAGTAATCAAAATTTGAATTGCACATAATCTGATCATTTTTCTGTCAACAAGGAAGAAGCAATGCAGCAAGCGCTTGTTTTACTGCAGCCATATTGCAGTAAACAGTGGGAATTCTCAAGTGGCCTGTATAGTTCCCTCATGAAGCTAGAAAATCATCCTCATTTGAAATTGTCTGCTCATTGCACTGTAGTCAACGCTGAATGTGTTAGTGAGACAAAAATTATTTTGGCAGATTGACAATATTACACTCTAAAGTATAATTCATAATCAGTGCAATATAATTATCCCCAAGATACTGATTAGTAGTAGAAGCATGTCAGTGTTAATTCTACAATCCTGCGTTACATCATTTTACTGCATGCCAACTTGCATCCTTCAAATCCTGAACAAAAGTCACAGTCCTCTTAAATACTGACCCAACAAATGTCAACAATCATTAAGAGCCAACAGTTTTAGCTCAGTGTGTTTTTTCTGTGATTGTTGGCAGCTACTCGCAGCACTTGTTTTTTGTCCTGGACATTCTAAAACAGCTGCCAAAATTGTTAATTGTTATTGCTTGTTAGACTCTACTGATTAGTGTGCATGGAGCTGTGATTCAGTGGGGCAAAGAGATGCACCTCTGAAACTGAAGAAATACAAAGTTTTGTTATAGTTGTTGGGTCATCATTTTGTTACCCCTGGTTCTAGCAGAGTGCACAGATTCTGCATTTACACTCATATATCTGTTAAGATGAAAGAGCATGTGATAGAATACAGGTGCAAACTCATTTTCACTGAGTTACGTTGCTATATACAGACTCAAACTAATGACCATGTGCTGTCAGCTGATTTAGCTTGTGTGTGTGTGTGTTTGTCTGTGTGTGCGTGTCTGTCTGTGGGTTTGTGCACACTCCCCCCAGAGTGCTCTGGTGTCAGTGAAATTCATCAAAGACAGACCCGTGGCCTTTCCTGTTTTTATCCCTGCGTAACCCCACATTCCACCCCACCGAGATTAGAGCAGTGTTTCTCAGCCCAGACCTCAAGTAACCTCTGTCCTGCAAGTTTTTACTTGTTCCATCTTTTCATGCTAGCCATGTTGAAGTAGAGCCTTTTCTACTGCTCAACCAATCAGCAGTAAGCCCTTAATTGGATCAGGTGTGCAAGAGTAGCGCTGAAACAAAAACCTGTAGGACAGGGGTTACTTTAGGACTGGATTGGGAAACACTGGATTAGAGAACAAACATACTCATTGGGACATGCACAGTAGGGCTGTTGTGCGTGTGTGGGTAGGTGTGTGTCAACATGTGTGTGTGTCATGTTACTGTTGGTTCTGGAGAGGACTGGCAGTGTCTGAACACATCATACTTTTGTTCTATTGTTCTTGTTTGTTGCTCATCACACCCTGTTCTATAGCTTCTAAAACCTAGATTTTTCAAAACTGCTTCAGATCAGTGCGTGTGTGGCCTGACAAAATACTGTAAGTGTTGCTACCGTATCTTCATTGCGTACAGTATTGAAAGATACTATATTTTAAAGGCCATAACACTGAATGTTATGAAAATCCCACTGACCCCTCAGTGCTGTCGCATTTCAATTCCATTTCCTATTTAATGGACGTTTGGAAATGGCTTTTAATCTCAGAGGCCAAGTGCATAAATATCCAATATGATTTTCTAAGGTCAAGCCTGGATGACTATCCTCCATCCCCGTTGCTCCCTTCAGCAGCTCTGCGGGTCACACAAGAGGGGTTGATTTTCCAACATACACCTCTGCATCGCTCTAATGATATTCATGGAGTGTGTGTGTTTGTGTGTGTGTCTGTCTGTGCTCTGCCTCAAGCCTGAGCCTTTGGAGAGCGTTTAACCTTTTCCCAGCGAGCGGGCATTACCCAAAGGCTATGCCACACATCCCCTCCAGTTGATTGCGGGGCAGAGGCTTCTGGCAGACAGATAGGGGCCCCTCCTTGACCTTTGTGTTATTAAATATTTGTTTGAGAAGATAAACCAGAGCCTTCTCTAGAGAAACAGAGAGACATTCAGCTATTGAAATTAGTCACTTTCTCGGAAAAAGACATTATTTTGCTCCTCGTATGTTTTCATTTTTATTTCCTCTTGTTCTTGTTTGCTTGTTCCCTTGATGTTTGTTCTGTTATAAGCTTCAGGTGGAAAGTACATAGGTCAATACCTATACATATTTTTTCTTTGTGTCTGTTTCCTGAAGTATCTTTTTCTTTAAAGTGTTAAATCAATAGCTACAACTCCACGCCTACAGCTCCAAACTCAAATATAGATATACATGTATATATATGTATATTTTTTTTCCAAATGATTTACTCATGGCATCATAAGAGTCTAACAGTATATTAAGACAAAGCCATGACTGGATCATAATAGGATCTCTTCTTGCTGGTGAAATTATTATAATTTTACCATTTATCAGCATGTACACTGTAGAGTATTAACATAAAGTCAATCTGCAGATCCACCCTATGAGCAAAACCTTTGTGCGTGAGTATGTGCATTGATATTTATAGGCCTAGCATGTCAGTGCAGTGGTTCATTTCAGAATAGATAATATAGGTAGATATAAGGATGGAGTCGACTGAACTTATCTCTCTTATCTGTGTTTGTAACAAAAGATGTGGCAGGGAACTAGCTGCGTTTGAATAAATTCACACCAAATGTTTGAGGCAAAGGTGTTCTTTTTTATTTCACCATGGCAACACAAACAACCCATCATCACATATCCTCTGCATTAGATATGGTGTGTTATAGACTAGAGGACGACATTTGTGTGTGTGGGTGTGCGCGCTCCGTGTGTGTGTGGGTGTTTGTGTGTTTCTGTTAACATGAGCGCCGGGTTATTTTCATATTCATGAAGCCCTGCTGTGGCGAAGGCAAGGCCGTGACTGCTCCAAATGTAATTGAGGAAACTCTAGGCTAGCTGTATTCCCTCCTTAAAAGGAAAAATAAATTAAAGTGAAAGAAGAAGAGGGAGAGTGGGCGAGCGAGTAAGGGAGAGGTTGTGTGAGAGACAGAAGCCCCGGTCATGTATTGTCCATCTTATATGGGAAGCTCTGTATCTGTTCACACCGGCGCCGCCGTCTTTTCATTAAACAGCAATATAAAAACAGCACAGGTCAGCCCTTCTCTGCCGCTGAAGCAGCTTTCAGCAGCGCATCACAAGTGTACTATGGACTGCGCCTCAAATCAATGCCCAGACCAAGGCCCACTGCAGACACGCGTTTCCATCAATATGTATATTTTGGTCTTGACCCCACTCCACCTGCCTCTCCAACGCTCGTGTTTTTTCCTCCTCATTCAAGGAGAATGCTTTTTTTTTTTTTTTTTTCCTCCTACTCTACCTGAAGTCAGAAAAGTTTTTGCAGAGGGAGAGAGAGAGAGAGCTTACACAGCGTTTTCAAGAGAAGAGGGAAAATCTGCATTCTTTGTTTCCCAGAGATTCCTCTTATCCCTCTCTGTCCAGCAGCCTGTACGTCTGCCCTTTTCTCCTCACCTCCATTCTTCACTGTCTCATTCTCCACCTCGCTCTCCCTGCTTCCTCTCTCCCCCCCCTAGTCCCTAGTCTCTCTCTTTTCATCCCTTACTTTGTTCCAGCCATCTATATTTAATTGGACTGCACCATCTCTTCTCACCCTTCTCTCCTCCACCTCCCTCGCCTCTCTCTTTCCACCATTTCTTTCTCTCAGACAGGGTGTCAAGACACATATGCACGTTGGCGTGGGATGTGAAATCCACATGGCCCCGCAAAGCCACAAGGCATTGTGGGAGGTGGCCAGAAGGGCAGTGAACTTTTATGAAGACCATAATACAATACTAATTCAAGCTGCCTCTCTCTACCTCTTGTGTCATTGCTCCTGCCGCTCTCTCTCTCTCTCTCTCTCCCTCTCCCTCTCCCTCTCCCTCTCCCTCTCCCTCTCTCACCTCTCTGTCTCTTCCTATCCATAGACATTCATGTCAGCATGCAGTAATAGGTCAGAGTGTTGTAATTGGACTTCTGGGCAGGATGCATCTGATGCCTGTTCAGATACTGACCTCTCGTTCAAGAGTCCCTCAGTAGTCCCTTTGGCAACTGACCGCACTGCAGATGGCTCTTTGCTCTGTACAGAATTTGCAGCTGTGTCTCTGCTCAGCCACATTGTGTTACAGTCATATGCAAAGCCCATATTGACTCACAAACAAATGTTTAGTGCGCACAGACTCGAACACTGTAGTCATATAATAACAGTTGGGGGCCAGATCTAAGATGTCCATCTCATCAATTGCAGCTATAAAAGACACTTCATCATAGTTCAGCAGTAATATTGTGAATTGCTGAATCACTGTGTGACGTCTCCTGGTATCTTGTTATAAATGGGAGGCCATTGCAGCTCATTTCCTCCCTCTCTTTTGTGTCTCTAGCTGGCGCTGGATCCCCGCAGTGTCAAAGCTTTTGATGACACAGATTTTCATATTTACTTAACAGTTGCCCACTTTCAGCAGTTTATTATTCTTTTGTCATCACTATATCAGCCCATGCAATGATCCCACAGCGGATATTTCACAAGTATAATACTGAGGAGCATACTGACAGTATTAAACTCCCCCTTTCCGTCTTTCCCTCTCTCCAGTTGGTGTTGGAGGCCCACAATGTCCCAGAACTTTCTGCGGGCGTCAACTGCACCTTTGAGGACCTGGCTGAGATGGACGGCCTGGTGGAGGGAAACCGCATCAAGTGCTTCTCCCCCGCCGAGAAGGAGGTGCCACGTATCATTGTCGACAAAGGTAAGGACGGGAACCCAGATCAGTCCTTTCCTGTTGTATAAAAACAGGGATTTGAGACTAGGTGGGTATACTGTTAACTCCACCATCCATGGTTTTACTCAGTTACTCAGTATTACTATCATTATGGAGTCAACTGAGGAAAATGTGACTATATGATCAGAGTGTCACTTTAAATTTAACCATTGCCGGAGTCCACTTGCTTGCCACTCATATGACACATGTTGGAACAGAAACATACTTGTCTGAAGCACACATTCATCTGGATGTTCCCCCCTCAGTCAGAAGCGTGCCATTTATTGGCCTGGGGTTACGAGTGTTTGAGTGTTTTTGTTTTCCTGTTGCCATCAGTAGCTCAGCAGGCCTTGGAGCATTGCCCTAGGACATGTTTAGTAATTGAATGAACATTGAATGAACATTAGTCTTTACACTGCTGAGGGATTTATTTACCACCCTCACTCAAAGTGGATGCGCACCAGAAGGAGTTATGGGACCCCGGTTAACCCCAGTGCAGGATGGGGTGTATCATTCCACTCAACCGGGACTTCTTTCTACAGCATTTCAGCTAATTTAGAGCTAGGAGATGACATGGTCCCCTCAGACAGTGTCACCGCTTTCATCGCTTTCAAGAGAGGAAAAGATAAAACATTTCTGACAATATTCATTCCACAAGAAGAGAGGGGGGGGGAAAGACTTGCTTCTTTTTTTTTCTGTCTTTCTAATTCCCTCGCTCTTCTCCTCCTCTGTTCTCCGTGGTTGGCTAAGCCCAGTCTAATTTAACAATGCTCCCATCTGGGCAGGCCTGTCCCCGGGCACGCAATCCTTCATCGCCAAGCCCTGATGTGTCCTCATGTTGAGATAATGAAGATGCCATACTTCCACAAAAAATAGAAAAAAATGAATAATGAATGGAAAGACAGAGAGAAAGTGGGGAGAAAAAAGAAAGAGATCCAATCCACAATGCTCGAACTTTACAAATATCATACAGATGCTCACTGATGCTTGTTAAGCTTCTGTGTTTAGCCCCACACTGCTCTCTATCATATTGTTTTTGCTGGGCCCCTCCACTACTTCAATCCAAATTCCAGACGAAGAAAACAATACACACACTTCACATGAAAATATTTAAATGAATTCCACTGAGAATGTTCTTGATACTGGAGCCAGAAACCATACATGAGGTGAATTAATAGATGGCTGGTATTGTGGCTTGGACCAGTAGCTTGTGGCAAGTGTGTATGAAGCACTGCGTGAATAATGATAGCTGTATAGACTGGAGTGGAGGGAGAGGGGGTGAGCAGGCCACCATGAAATTACGGTGGTGGAGAGACCTGCTGGGCTCAGCCGTACACACATGCACACACACACACTCACATATACCTTCAAGCATACATAAGCACAAGCACACTTGCACGCACGTACACTCACATATACACTCATTCATACAACACACACGCACACACACACACACACACACACACACACACTGTAGCACTGTAATAAAGCAATTTACAGACAGACAGCACACATTTACAGATGTGAGGCTGATAGAGAGCCTGAGGGGGCTTTGGGGAATTAAAAACATTTGTTCAGTGTTCGTCATGTCTGCCGCATGTAAAGCTGGTGATTCTGCAGTAATGCAAACATGCATGTGTACAAACATAACCTCAAACACACACAAATAAAACAGCCTTTCTCTGTCTCTCTGACTCACACACTTACATCCTCTCCCTATTTCAGGTAGGAAAATTCCCCCATTTTTGCCTACATTTGGCACTTTGATCCCCCATTTTTACCAGTACTCATTAGTCTCAGTATGGGTGAGGGCGAGAGAGAAAAGAAGGGAAAGAGAGAGACGGGGTGATGAGAGAGGGAGGGATAGATAGTGTTAGCAGGCTTCAAGGTAACATTTAGGTGGCCTAATTAGGACAGATCCGTTGTCGGCGGCGCTTTACAGTGATTGATGAATGATTCCTTCTTTGTTAGAGAGATGGAGAGAGACACGGGGGAGAAGGAGGAGAGAGAGGGCGGAAGGGAGCGAAAAGAGAGCTGTGTATAGAGATAGAGAGGGGACAAGAGAGAGAGAGAGAGCAGTTAGATGTGTGGATGTGCTGTTGAATTAAACATGAACTCCTTCATTAGGGCCAGACAAAAGGACACACCAAATACGGATGAGGCGCACACACACACACACACACGCACACACGCACACACAGATTCTTTTTCATCTCCTTCCCCCTTTACCTTGTCAAAGACGCTCTCAAAGACTTTCTTGGGGAATATTTTCTAACCCAAGGGGATTGCGTGCGCACCAACTTTTATTGTCTCTTGCAGGGCGGCAGGATAGGGAGACTTAACCCAACAAAACCCTCCTGCTCTCCCTCTCTCTTAAGAAACTGCCTCTGCCTCTGCAACAGGCTGAGCACCTGTGGCTCAAAGCAGTGCTGTCATCTTTGTTCATGGAAAAATCTAATGTGACTAGACACTGAAAGAGGATATGTGAATGAGTGAATACATTTTTTTATTTTTTTACTCCTTTATATCATAAAGGCATTAATTCTTTAAATGTGTCTTCCCATTACTTGCAGTGGAAAAGTAGTTGTGACATGCTACTATTGTAACACAGGTTAATACTGGCATTATAATACAGTTCAATTCTGTTTTATTTCTCCAATTTGCTTCCAAAGCTGAACGAACCTGTCCAAAATTGTTTCACCAAATGAGGCATATGTAACAAGTAAAAATAATTATCTCTCTTTCTCTCTCACTCTTTTTCTGTTTGCCTTGCACTGTCTTGCTTCTTTCCTGACTGCAGTGCATTCTGTCTTCCTCTGTGTACAAAAATGAAAAAAAATCAAACTGACTGTGATCACTGTTTTCTCCAGGTGACCACCAGATCGTCCAGCTCTATCTCAAGTCTAAGGAGACGGGCCTGGCTTTTGCGAATACCAGTTTTGTCTTCTACAACTGTAGCGTTCACAAGTCGTAAGTCTTTTAAAAACTCTCCAATTACCATTTTACACACAGTATAATCAAGATTGTTTTCATATACCTCTGAGACACATAGACATATGCATTTCACCAGAGGTAAAATTTGTAGTCATTCCATGTCACTGTCCCTGGACATTTCAAGTCATAAATTTCTAGCGGCGATATCGGGTTTCTTTTCTCTAGTGTATTTTGCTGTAGTGCAATTCTCATTCAATACCACCTCCTCTTCCGTCTCCTCCTGCTCCATCCCCTCCTTCTCCTTCTCCATACAGATGTCTGTCATGTGTGAGCAGTCCCTACCAGTGCCACTGGTGTAAATACAGACATGACTGTACCCACGACCCGCGCACATGCTCCTTCCAGGAGGGACGAGTCAAGAAGCCTGAGGTGAGTCTCCAGCCAGGGCCGGAGGTCAGGGTGAATGTGATTTCTCCTTGACCCACTGTTTTGGATATGAAATGCTTTGGGACTCCATTTTCTTCTTTTGAATTACTAGTTAATGATTTTGAAGTGAAGAAACAGAAGAACTGCATCATCTCAGCTATTAATATAATACAGACACACACCTGTTTTGATAATCAGAAGTCTACAGATATCTACTCTTACTCAGTGGACATTTAATGGACTGGTGAATTCTATTTCTGCTGTATTTGGTTCATCCCTTTGCAGCACCCACAATTTAGTCCTCAAATCTCACACAATCATTCTCCGTGTCCCTTGTGGGTACAAAGACAATCAAACTCTATCCCACGAAGACAGCGTCCCTGAAACCTCTACTTTTTATTGCCGCCAAGCTTCAGCCAGACATTTCTTATGGGCTGGCGCAGTGATAAAACGAAGCGAAACAAATTGAGCAGAAATGTTTGGCTACGTGAGACTAATAACTATCATTCTAGGTTCCACATACGAAAGGAGTTGTATTAAAAGGATTGAGAGACACCTTTCAACTGCAGCGCTTCCATCTGGCACGCGTCTCTTGGCATGTCTCGCTCTTGACTGCACATCAAAGGGCCGTGGAAGCTAATAAAACGGAGCCATTTCCTCTCGCCCATCCCTATTCCCTGCGACAGCTTAGTCTGTGTGAATTATCAATAGTATTGGCAGCCGGTCCTATTCCCGTCGAAGCAGAGCCCACTGTAATTAGGCTGCTCGGCTGCAGAGGACAAGCCACTCACTGGATGGGGTACATCTCTGTGTCTCCCCGCCTCTTTTCTCTTTCTGTTCGCCCCACCTCACCCCCCCCCACCACCACCACACACACTCCTCTTTTTTTTCTAGTCCGATGAGAGAGAGCTCAATCAGGTTCAATGTCCCTGGCACAGCGGCGGCCCTCAGGGCAGTGCGAGGAGGTAGAGAGGTGGGGCTGGCATATATGTGTGTGTGTGTGTAACCACTGTATAACGGGTGCATCAATGGGTACAGTGTGTGTATCAATGTGTGTGTATATGTCTGACTGTCTACAGTATGCCTGCCCGTACCCTGCTGACTGGAGGTAGTTTTCAGGGGGAGGGGTTTACAGGGAGTTAGTGGCCTGTTAATCCTAGCCTGAGGTGAGCCATGATGAAGATCACTGGTGCTCATGTCTGGGTTGGCAGACGCCGCACGACGGGCAGGGACAAGCTTAGCCAGATTGCCTCCTTTGATGAGCAGTCTGCTCTCAATTGTGTTATTCTGCCCGTGTTTCCCCCGAGCCATTCAACCGGCGCAGACGATATTATTTTCTTTTTCCTGTGTTTTCATTATCCCTTTGAACCTTCTGCTTAGCCAAGCCCGGGCCCGAGTCTTTGCAGGTTTACTTTTCCAATTAACTCAGGCATTGGTGGTCAATATTGACTGAGGATAATAATGTTCGAATCCTCTCCTATTGTGTCGCTGACTAAAAGAAAACCACAAATAGAGTGAGGGGGATTTGGCATTAGCACATTAATGACATCCCTTTTTGGTGGGTGTTTTTCTGTTTGACATGTTGTTTCTGAAAAAGCAGGTGTTTTGCAGGCTTAATGAGTTTTAATTTGCTTTTAATTAACCCCTCGGATCCAAGGGCAGGTATTGGCTGCCGAATTTGGGCTGTTGTGATTTAATGACACAAGCATGCTTATATGAACATGCACAGGCACACGCTTACAAAACCCACAATCTCCCATTCCCAAACTCCATATCAGGCAACAAGTCAACTTTGCTTGGTGAAATAGGATGGCCTCTCTCTGCGACCCCTATTCAGATGAATTTTTGTGTACTATTACAATTAAGGGATTTCAGGAAGTGATCTGAATAATCTCTTAATGCTATGCTAATGATCGAGGCCAGGCAAAGCCTCCTACTAGTTGAGCCTGTTGTTAGTATGCATGGCAGGACAGAGTTAAAGCCAGGCCCGGGCGAATGATGGCCGTCTTTTTATTGATACCAAGAGGGGTGCGGGCAGGCGGATCAGACGTTGGCGTGTTGGCACATTAGCCAAGGCCACGTCCCTGTCTGCCCTCCACATATCTCAAGGACTTAGGCATTCAGATGAGCCTCATCAACAATGGACATGCATGTTTGGACGATTAAGGACTTCAGTTGGTTACACTGAATAAATAGTCGAAAGTTATTCACCACCACAACTGCCCCATTGATTTTAATATGAATAGGCTGTGCTTGTTTACCCGATAAACATCATTTGCTTACTTGTGTATTTAGCGCTTTTTCTGACTGCACCCCCAAAGCACACACAAACTCACACCCAAGGCATCTGATGAAACTGAGGACACTGTCTGTCTCTTTGTCTGATCAAAACTATGGCAGGATCCTTCCCTTTCTTCCTCTCTCTTGCCAAGCCTCTCCGTAACACATTCATCCCTTAGGGAAATACAGAAAACCCATAAAATATGGATTAATGATACTGAATATATATCAATACCCCTCAGCATATATATATCCCTGACATTAGGCTCTTCTCCTCCCAGCTGTGTTGATCAAAGCTTGGGAGTTTGTTAGCCAGGAGCATATTGATCAAGTGATCCGGATAATACTATTAAGGAAGCTAAATGACAGTGGCAATAGCCGTTAGATGCCAATAACAGACAGGAACCTTTGAAAGAGGTGCTTGAGTTTGATTCATAGACAAATCAATGTCATGCGCAGGCACTGACTGTCGAGGAGGGAAAAGATTGTCCGTGAGTGTTTGCGGCGTGAAAAGAAATTGAGAATGGAAGCAAATGGCACAGAGAGAGGGAGGGAAATGGCAGAAAGGAGATATTGACAGACATAGTGAAAGAGAGAGACGCCTCATAATGCCATTGAATCAGCCCATAAGATGGACTTTGCTTAAGAGGAAGGACAGAGGTACAGGGAGAGAAAGCCAAAAAGGGGGGGAGACAGTGAAGAGGGATTTGAAAAGACATTAAGGTGAGGGATGAATGGAGGGATGGGACCGAGACAGAGAGAGAGAGAGAGAGGCAGGGAAGGAGGGAGGGTGAAGAGAGAGCGGGAGAGAGAGTGTGTCTTTGCCCGAGGCCGTGTGGGAGATGATAAAACAGAGGCCAGTCGAAGGGAGGACTTGATAATCAACCACAAGGTGTAGGGGTGTGTGTGGGAAAACTTAAGATTCTCTTCATTTTCACACCTTACACTGATCTAATTATGGGCTTCTCTCTCTCTCTCTCTCTCTCTCTCTCTCTCTCTCTCTCTCTCTCTCTCTCCTCCCCTCCCTCCATCCCTTCAAACTATGCCAGGGGCTTTTACATTCACAGTTCCCCCTCCCAGCTTCCTACTCTCTTGTCACTCGCCCTCTCTCTCCACCCTTCACACCTCCCACTGGTCCTTAATTATCAGATCTAAGTAGGTCCCCAAGAAGAAAAGAAAGACGGGGAAAAGAGAAGGGAGAGACAATCAGTGAGAGGGAGTTGGTGACAGAGAAAGAGAGAGAGGGTCAGCGAGATAGATGGAAAGAGCAACAGGGGCTGGATAGTGAGAGAGATAGAGCGAGAGGAGGAGAGAGAATCGGAGAGGAGGTCAGGGAAAACAATGAGTCACTGATGGAGAGAGGACGAACAAGAATGAAGGATAATTATATAGACAGTAAAGACAGACGCCGACTTGGTTTTTTAGTAGTCAGGGCTTATTATGTGGTTGTGATGAGTCATGCTATTGACAGGTACTTTTCTCTTTCTAGTGCAGGTCCTTGATTACTTGACTACAGGGCTATCACTGAGCCTCACATCACTCACACACACACATACACTTTCCCATGTAAAGAATACCTTGTGGTCTCTCTTGCCTCCTTCTGTTCAATCAGCTCTCTCTCCCTCCCTCCCTTCAGCTCGGAAAAATATATTAACCTCGACTGATTAGTAGCTTTCTCAAACAGAGCAAAGTTTTTATAAGGGCATCATAGGCTCTCCTCTCCTCCTCTCCTCCACAGTCTCTGTTATGGCAGGAGTCAATCACTGGGGGTCATAAAGCTGCCAGCGCTACCACTCGGCATCACTCAACGGTATGGAGTGCTGATAGAGAGAAGACGATGGGATACTTAGAAAAATTGAGGAGGGTGGGGGGTGGGGGGGGTTTAGAAGAGTTTGTGTGTGTGTGTGAGAGAGAGAGAGAGAGAGAGAGAGGGTGTTCCACAAAATGACGGTGCACAATCTTCATGTGTGACTTCAATGCGAGGCTCGGACCAGAGGACGCACCCTTCACGTACCACGACACCACTAACCACAATGGCGAATATCTTGCTGCCCTACTCATGGAACACGAGCTACTAGCTGCGAACATCCTGTTCTGGAAAAGAATGGGCAAAAGATGGACCTTCCAGGACCGGGCTACCAGTATGTTACGTCAGCTGGACTACATACTGGTAAGGCACAGGTGGAGGAACTATCCTGAACGCTGAACCTTACAGCACGTTCAACTCTGTGGGCTCTGATCATCGAGTGGCTTCCATGAGGGTGCGACTGAGCCTGAGGTCCCCAAGCCAAGCCCGAGGATCCGATATGACTGGAAGGCGTTCTCGACAAGTCCTGACCATCAAGCCAGATACACAGCGGAGGTAAGAAATCGGTTTCAGCTACTGGGTGCGGAGGAGGAGCCTAATGCAAAGTACGGGCGGTTTGTCACTGCGAATGCGGAGGCGACTAGGATGTGTGTGCCGGTGATGGAGAAGATCAGAATCTCCCCGAGGGCCAAGCATCCGGAGGTCGTGGTAGCACGTGAAAAAGTGGAGGATGCACGCCGAAGCTTCGATCATGAGCGGACCCCGGAGAATCGTGAGGTATTGAATGAGGCCAAACAGCTTCTCTTCAATACATACGGCAAGATCAAGGGGGAGGAGCTGATGGGAAGGGTTCGGAGAGTGGAGGCAGCTCAGGGCGAACAACAGTATGGGGAGTCATGGAGGGTCATAAATGAGATGTGTGGGCGCAAAAGATCAAAGGATGGACAGGTTGCAGGTAGCAGCCCGGAAGAGAGGGTGACCTCCTGGTTCACCCACTTCCGGAATCTCCTAGGCACACACCTGACAGTGGATGGAGCTGAGGAAGAGATACCTGCAGTCCTTACAAATCTCAATATTGATGATGGTCCCTTTACAGCCAGGGAGTTCGCCAGAGTGAAATCCACTCTGAAGCAGGGGAAAGTGCTGGGCCGGACGGTATTCCCCCAGAGGTCTTTAAGAATTGCGATCTTGATGACATCATCCTGATCGAGATTTGCAACCTTGCTCTGATGAAAAACAACAAGCCTGATATGTGGTCTCTCTCTAACATCATCCCAGTGTCTAAATCTGGAGATCTCTCGAAACCAGACAACTACCGCGGCATCAGTCTGACATGTATCATTGCAAAGATGTACAACCGCATGATACTAAACCGGATACGGTGCGCCATCGACCCCCACTTGAGAGAGAAGGCTAAATGCCAAGAAAACCGAGGTTATCACCTACAACATCCTCCAGGACCATCCACCTCTAACGACAACAGGAGGCATTGCTCTGAAAGAAGTCAATGACTTCAAATACCCGGGCTCATGGGTCAACTCGTCAGAGCAAGACCTTAAAGTGAGGAAGGCGCTTGCATGGAAGGCTCTGAATGGCATGACCAGTGTGTGGAACTCCAACCTCCCCCGACATATAAGCTCAGCTTCTTCTCTGAGACAGTAGAGTCCGTTCTCCTATATGGCTGTGAATGCTGGACCCTGAAGCCCACCCTGCAGAAGTCCCTGGATGGGTGCTACACCAGAATGCTTCGAGCAGTACTAAACATCGACCAGAACGAGCACATTACCAACAAGCATCTGTATGGGGGGTTACCAAGGTTGAGTGAGAAGATAGCATCCAGGAGAATGAGGCTAGCCGGTCACTGCCAGAGACACCGGGAGCTCCCAGCCAGCAAGCTGGTGCTGTGGGAGCCAACACACGGGCATCGATCAACGTACGTGGACATACTGAAGAAAGATGCAGGGGCAGAGAGTACTGGCAAGCTAGCCAGATGCATGGAGGATCGAGATGAGTGGAAACGCCGCTGGAGGGCTCCTCCGAGGACGACCTAATTGATTGATTGATTGACAAACTTCCTCTCCCATTTTCTTTCCCCTTGCTTTTTTTTTAACTTTGATTTGTGTCTCTGTGTATTTATGAGGGTTTGTATTAGGTGTGTGTGGTTTGTGTGTATGTCTGTGTCTGTGTGGGTATTTGCATTTGCTCCTACAGTATCTCTGTTATTTATCACGCCTCCGTTGTTGGGGTTAGAGGGAGTGAGCAATAAACACACGGACATTAGATCTGCTTAATGTTGATATAAATCTGAATAGTGGACAGCCAGCATCAACTCCAACACCACCAGCACTAGTGTCTCTTTCCAAACCACTGAGAGCCCACTTGGCCTCGGGGACAGCTGGTGACGATCACTGTGATCTTCCGGAGCTTATAAAATGGTAAGAATCAAGAAGTTTGTAATGTTAAACAGGAATGAGGAGAGACTGGTTGTATTCCTGGCAACTTTGATGTGTGGTTGTGTGTGTGTGACAGTAGAGAAGTCCGCTTCAGGATTACAGGGCTGACAACACTGGTTTATAGGTGAACTGTAAATAAATCAGTGTGTGTAGCCAGTGCCTGTGTGTGTTTGTGTGTGTGAAAAACCGTATATGTGTGTATGTGTGACTGTCAGTTTATTTACCTGAGGCTACACGAATGGGTATTTATTTGGAGCATAGCTGTAAAAATAAAATTTACTGTGATGTCAGTGCTGTAAAGTGAATTGTGGGAGGTTTTACTGAAGGTTTGTGTGTGTGTGTGTGCGTGTTTGTGTGTATATGCATGGATGTTTGTGTGTGTAGTGAACAGTGGTTGAAATCTGCATTTCAAAGTTTTCCATCTCCCTGGCATCTTGTCATAAAGGCAGATGATGCAAGAGATGCTGTCTGGCTCTGACTGGTGGCGTTTATCTCACACTGTAATGGGATTCCAAGGCTGTGGTTTACCCTTTGTGCATGCGTGTGTGTGTGTGTGGGTGTATGCTCACATGTCAGTGTGTGTTTGTCTGTGTGCAAGTGAGTGAAGTTTTGGTGTGAGCCACATGGGTTTAGGGTTTCAAAGACTATAATGCATCTTAGCTGTGATGCTCTGTGGCTAGTTGTCGTTTGTGGCACTGAGGTGTGCTGTGTGTGTGTGTGTGTGTGTGTAATACCATCACCTCATCACCATATGCCACTATCAGTACACATCTGTGTCTCCAAGATTCAGCTGAAGTCACTGGGTGAAGTCATACTTCAGTGCTTGCCATGCCTTCGTCGCCACAAACCAAACCAAATTTACTGTCCCTATTGTTCAAGTATATTAACTGGAGGAGATGTGATTAAAAATGGATTGCATCTCTCTTTGCTCTCCCGCTCATTTTCCCTCTCCAAATACGACCCCGCATTCTTAGGAAAATGAGATTTGGAAGAGCAAACACGCGTGCACCACCTCTTCCTCCCTCTCCTCCACCGCTGCACTCACTCACCCTGTACGTCATTTATCTATAATGACTTTGTGAATAGTGTCACGGAGTGTTCGCCTCTCTCTCACCACGCAGCCATCCGGTCCGTCACTCAGCCTAACCCAATCAAGTGGCTTTTAATGAACTTCAAACAAGTGTTATCGGCCAGTTCAACGTGCGCCACGCTTCGCTCCCCCCCAGCTCCATCCATGCGGGGGGACACCTTATCTGCTCTCCTTCTTTTCACCCTCTCTCCTTCTCCCTCTTTGACATGCTAAAGCTCCTCCTGACGTGCGTGCTTTATGGTATTTTCTGTTTCTGTGTTTTTTTGTTCCTCTTTCTAACTCATTTTCCCTCTTTTGCTCCCTCTCTCCATCCACCACTTTCCGGTAAAGACATGAAACGGTACTAAGTACGAAAGTACTAAGGGAAGTACTGTACTCAGTTTACTCCCTCCTTTACCTTCCTCCTCCTCTTTCTCTTTCACTCGTCACTCCTCTTTTCTTCCTTATGCTTCCTCTCCTCTTTGTACTCTTCCTCTCTTCTCTTCTTTCCTCTCTTCTCCTCTCCTCTCCTCCCCTCTACTGGCCTGCCCTCCTCTTCTTTCCTCTCATCTTCATCTTTCAGGGAAGTCATAGGTGCTCTATATTTAGCCAGTTACTCACACCTGAGTTGATTGGTTGTTAATTTTAGACCTCCAATTGCTAAGTGACTGCATTTAGAAAAGAAAGAACAAATCAGTATAACATCTCTCTCTCTCTCTCTCTCTCTCTCTCTCTTTTTTTTTTTTTTTTTCTCCATCCCTTAATTACTCCAAATGCAGGTATTCATCAGAAATTGGCCTGTTTCATTTTAGCCTTTCAATGGCATCATCACCTGAATGAACACACACACACATACAAATACAAGCTGAGAGTTCATATCAATTTCTGTATAGAAGTCTCTCTCATTGTATCATTCATGCTCCCCTGCTGTGGACTGTAACAGTGGAGTGCCTATTGAGCTGGCCCTTCACTCACAGTGAATGTGAATGGGTCCTAGGACTGTCTAACCACTACTGTATAACCCATAGAGACTCAACTAGCTGATCCCACCTCTGGAGCTAGCACCAATAACAGCACTAAAACACAGAAAATGGTGCATGGTTAAGTGGCGATGTCATTCAATTAAATTAGGTGAAGTTGTGGTGGATTGTCTGGTACTTGATGAGATGGGATGATGAGTGTTGATGACTCTCTGGGAGGTTTACAGCACGTCAATCAGGTTGCAGGAATATTTTGGTGCATTGTGAACAGCCATTGTCAGCGTCTCCAAATTGATTTCATTGTTTAATTATAATGTTGAAATGCGCTGTAATTTCAAAGAGAACTCGACCTTGAAAGTTTTTGGAAATGTAGCTGTTCTCTAGGTCACCAAGAATAAAGTAAAGCCTTACTCGAATTTGATTAGTTTTACTGGGGTAGGTCCAGTTATTGTAATTATTGCCAATGGCATCCATAGTTTTAATCCAATATGACTTTGCCACATCCAAAAGTACGGAAAGTCAAAATTGAAAGCAGTTCAAATTGCCTGCTGTTTTTCAGCAAACTCACAGGTCATCTAATATTAACAACCCAGATTGAATTGGCATCTCCATGATGTAAAAATGTATTCAGTTTTTGGCAGCAGATTGTCTGACCAGCATGTGCATATAATCATAAGTGTAGATCATGACATTTTATTCCCAGGCTACCAGCAGTAATTTGAGGGAAATCACAGAGATCCTTTATCCCGTCTGAACGATCCTCTGGATTTACAGTACACATACAGTATAGTGCTTCAAAATGACATTACAGGACATCCTCCAGTAAAAGTAATCCAGTTCAAAACCAGCATAAGAACCTCTGTGTGGTCCCACGGTCCTCACCATCCTTCATTGTGTCTTTCTCCCTCTCCCAGGAGTGTCCCCAGTTGCTGCCTGCAGAGAGGATCCTAGTGCCGGTCAACGTGGTGAAGCCCATCACCCTGCGGGCCAAGAACCTCCCCCAGCCCCAGTCTGGCCAGAGGGGGTACGAGTGTCTGCTCACCATTCAGGGAGTGGAGCACCGAGTCCCCGCCCTGCGCTTCAACAGCTCCTCCGTCCAGTGCCAAAACACATCGGTGGGGCAGAGTGTGTGTGCATGTGTGTGTGTGTG